>NC_057797.1:459885207-459894532 GCF_018294505.1 Triticum aestivum
ATGGGGAGGCCGGGCGCGGTCGGATGCGGGCGGCGAGCGCGGGAGTGGCCGCGGGCGCGCGTGCGGCTGAGCATCAAGCGAGCATAGCTGCATGCGCGGACACGCTCTGGGGCATGCCTGGAGGCGGGCGCGGGGCGCGGTGAGCACGGCGCAAGCTACGACGGTCAGAAGTGACCGGGACGACGACGTTCGATGGCGGTGCTCTACGGAACTAGCCTACGGGCCACGGGAAGGAGCAAGGGGAGCTCGAGGAGGAACGGCGACTCACAGAGAAGCTCGTGGAAGGCTCGACAAGGCCGGGGCTATCAGAGACGCGCGGATCGACGCGTCAAACGGCGGCGAATGGAGGTTGAAGATGGGCTCGATCCTCGTGATGCGAAGGCGCCCGGCTCGAACCGAACCTCGTAGTGGAAGCAGCAGAGGCAGACGGAGCTTTTGAACAAGCTCCTTATCGACAAGGATGACGAGGAGCAGGCAGGCAAGGTTGGCCATGGCGACGACGTCGGGTTCGCGTTGGGGATAAGAGAGCAAGTGAGGGAGAGGGGAAAATGGGTGCTAGGGTTTGGTTGGGGATTGCAGGGGGCGAGGGGTGGCCTTAAGCACGACGGGGAACCGCGGGATGGCCGCCACGGCGGCATTGCCGGCCAGGGAGGTGTGGATGTCCGCCACGGCCTCCTCCTGTTTCCTGTAGCGTGGGGAAGGAGAGGAGATGAGGTGGGTTGGGCCGACCTCTTTGCTAGCTGGGCCATAGTGCCCATTAGTTTAGGTCCACCTCGTCTCCTTCCTTTTTATTAGTTTCTTTTCTATTTATTAGCTCCTGTTTTTAAATATGTTCTACTATCAAATGAATATTTTGGACCATGTAACTTTGCACATAACCCAAGCACTATATTCTGGGGCTGCACAAAACATTTGGGTCAAATGGAGTTAATATAAATTATGATTGTGTTTAAAAAGGGCTAAAAAGGTGTCGATGATCCACTGTTTAAAATCCATTTGTATTTTTAAGCATCTCCAAAAATATTTGTCTAATGAAAGAAAATTAGGTAGTGAATATTTCCAACCTAAGGAACATTTTTAATTTACGGTTTTATAAAAATTATAACTTGACTTGGCATTCACACTTGGATTTGAGTTTGGTGTGAAGCAAAGCGAGGAGTATCAAAATAATTATGATGTCATGGTATCATTAGGCATGATATTACTGTAGCATGATTCTCCGGGTGTTACAGGTGTGCGGATCGATTCCCGATTTTGGGAGTCACTTTTCTTCGGAATACTACAACAAATAAACCAGGTGCTATTAATCCTAACATTTTTTGCTTGTTGGGTTTATTTTTATTAAGGAATTATTACTCTGGTTTGTTCCATCATCTGTACACAGGTCTATCAAATGGCGGCCACATTAAAAATGGTCGCGTGGTGGTTCGATCAGTTTCCGTACATAGTTCGGCAAACGCCGCATCCGGAGCCCGGACCGCCCTGCAAATTCAGGCTTTGTCACGCCTTCACTGCGTCACGCTGACGCCTTGCATCGACATTGGCTTCGGCGCTAGGCCACATTTCTTTAGATAAATTATTTTTGTGTAAAGCAATTATGCAACGATTATATATATTATTATTATTTCCTGGACCGCACTGTTTTATATGTGCAGGTCATCGATTTTGACTGCGTTAGGTGGTCACTATTCCGGAGTGCCGAACTCCTTGCTCGGACACCTCGGGCCTGGGGGCTGGGACCTCGGCCATGCCGAGGACTGTGAACCTTGTCGGATCTGTCACAGATTAATGGGCGTCTTCGTCCCGCCACAAGCCCGAATCGCATCATCAACACCGAGCACATTAACCAGCTAAGTTGCTTTCATGCTCAAAAACTTTCAGTTTTAAATTTTGTTTGGTTCGACCAAGCATTATACTTTTCGGCACAAAGTTATTTGTGACAAAGTTCCTTGTCAAAACTTTGTTTGTGACGCGCATATTCAAATACCTCGTTTATTTGGGGGCTCCCTTGATGGAGCTTTTCCTCTTGCATATGATTATACTTATACGGCTTCGTTCCTTGTTCGTGTATTATGCCACAATATGCACCATATTGACCTAAGCGATTTGCAAGCTGGGTTGCCTGGCTCCTGTGCTTACCCCTACGTTCCCGATTGTTCGGCTAGGGAGTAAAGGGAGCACCTCTGTGATTGTCACGACCGGGTCATCCGAGCTCTGACCTCAGACTGGGTGAAGCCGAAAGCTAGCGCTCTTATTGTTTTCAATCATGGTCGGCACACAATGGAACTTGTTGGGGATATTACTACTGGAGGTATGTTGGGGAACGTAGCAGAAATTCAAAATTTTCCTACGTGTCACCAAGATCTATCTATGGAGAGACTAGCAACGAGGGGAAGGAGAGTGCATCTACATACCCTTGTAGATCGCTAAGCGGAAGCGTTCAAGTGAACGGGGTTGATGGAGTCGTACTCGTCGTGATTCAGATCACCGATGATCCTAGTGCCGAACGGACGGCACCTCCGCGTTCAACACACGTACAGCTCGACGATGTCTCCCACGCCTTGATCCAGCAAGGAGAGAGGGAGAGGTTGAGGAAGACTCCATCCAGCAGCAGCACAACGGCGTGGTGGTGATGGAGGAGCGTGGCAATCCTGCAGGGCTTCGCCAAGCACCTACGGGAGAGGAGGAGGTGTCACGGGAGGGAGGGAGGCGCCAAGGGCTCAGGTATGGATGCCCTCCCTCCCCTCCACTATATATAGGGGCAGGGGAGAGGGGGGAGGCGCAGCCTTGCCCCTTCCTCCAAGGAAGGGGTGCGGCTAAGAGGGGGGGAGGAGTCCATCCTCCCCAAGGCACCTCGGAGGTGCCTTCCCCCTTTAGGACTCTCCCCTTTTTCCTATATCTTGGCACATGGGCCTCTAGGGGCTGGTGCCCTTGGCCCATGTAGGCCAAGGCGCACCCCCTACAGCCCATGTGGCCCCCCGGGGCAGGTGGACCCACCCGGTGGGCCCCCGGGACCCTTCCGGTGGTCCCGGTACAATACCGATGACCCCGAAACTTGTCCCAATGGCCGAAACAGGACTTCCTATATATAAATCTTTACCGGACCATTCCGGAACTCCTCGTGACGTCCGGGATCTCATCCGGGACTTCGAACAACATTCGGTAACCACATACAAGCTTCCTTTATAACCCTAGCGTCATCGAACCTTAAGTGTGTAGACCCTACGGGTTCGGGAGACATGCAGACATGACCGAGACGTTCTCTAGTCAATAACCAACAGCGGGATCTGGATACCCATGTTGGCTCCCACATGTTCCACGATGATCTCATCGGATGAACCACGATGTCAAGGACTCAATCAATCCCGTATACAATTCCCTTTGTCTAGCGGTATGGTACTTGCCCGAGATTCGATCGTCGGTATACCGATACCTTGTTCAATCTCGTTACCGGCAAGTCTCTTTACTCGTTCCGTAACACATCATCCCGTGATCAACCCCTTGGTCACATTGTGCACATTATGATGATGTCCTACCGAGTGGGCCCAGAGATACCTCTCCGTTTACACGGAGTGACAAAATCCCAATCTCGATTCGTGCCAACCCAACAGACACTTTCAGAGATACCCGTAGTGTACCTTTATAGCCACCCAGTTACGTTGTGACGTTTGGCACACCCAAAGCACTCCTACGGTATCCGGGAGTTGCACAATCTCATGGTCTAAGGAAATGATACTTGACATTAGAAAAGCTTTAGCATACGAACTACATGATCTTGTGCTAGGCTTAGGATTGGGTCTTGTCCATCACATTATTCTCCTAATGATGTGATCCAGTTATCAACGACATCCAATGTCCATGGTCAGGAAACCGTAACCATCTATGGACTAACGAGCTAGTCAACTAGAGGCTTACTAGGGACATGGTGTTGTCTATGTATCCACACATGTATCTGAGTTTCCTATCAATACAATTCTAGCATGGATAATAAACGATTATGATGAACAAGGAAATATAATAATCAATTTATTATTGCCTCTAGGGCATATTTCCAACAGTCTCCCACTTGCACTAGAGTCAATAATCTAGTTCACATCGATATGTGATTAACACTCACAGGTCACATCGCCATGTGACTAACACCCAAGAGTTTACTAGAGTCAGTAGTCTAGCTCACATCACTATGTGATTAACACTCAATGAGTTCTTGGTTTGATCATGTTATGCTTGTGAGAGAGGTTATAGTCAACGGGTCTGAACCTTTCAGATCCGTGTGTGCTTTACAAATCTCTATGTCATCTCCTAGATGCAGCTACCACGCTCTATTTGGAGCTATTCCAAATAACTGTTCTACTTGGAGCTATTCTAAATTGTTGCTCCATTATACGTATCCGGTATCTGTACTCAGAGCTATCCGGATAGGTGTTAAGCTTGCATCGACGTAACCCTTTACGACGAACCCCTTTACCACCTCCATAATCGAGAAAATTCCTTAGTCCACTAGTTACTAAGGATAACTTTGACCGCTGTCCCGTGATCCATTCTTGGATCACTCTTGTACCCCTTGACTGACTCATGGCAAGGCACACTTTCGGTGCGGTACACAGCATAGCATACTATAGAGCCTACGTCTAAAGCATAGGGGACGACCTTCGTCCTTTCTCTCTTTTCTGCCATGGTCGAGCTTTAAGTCTTAACTTCGTACCTTACAACTCAGGCAAGAACTCCTTTTTTTGACTGATCCATCTTGAACACCTTCAAGATCACGTCAAGGCATGTGCTCATTTGAAAGTACTATTAAGCGTTTTGATCTATCCTTATAGATCTTGATGCTCAATGTTCAAGTAGCTTAATCCAGGTTTTCCATTGAAAACACTTTCCAAATAACCCTATATGCTTTCCAGAAATTCTACGTCATTTCTGATCATTAATATGTCAACAACATATACTCATCAGAAATTCTATAGTGCTCCCACTCACTTCTTTGGAAATACAAGTTTCTCATAAACTTTGTATACACCCAAAATCTTTGATCATCATCAAAGCATACATTCCAACTCCGAGATGCTCACTCCAGTCCTCAGAAGGATTGCTGGAGCTTTGCATACTTATTAGCATATTTCAGGATAGACAAAACCTTCCGGTTGTATCACATACAACCTTTCCTCAAGAATCGTCGAGGAAACAATGTTTTGACATCCTATCTGCAAGATTTCATAAATAATGCAGTAATTGCTAATATAATTCCAACAGACTCTTAGCATCGCTACGAGTGAGAAAGTCTCATCGTAGTCAACTCCTTGAACTTGTCGAAAAACATCTTAACGACAAGTTGAGCTTTCTCAATGGTGACACTTACCATCATTGTCTGTCTTCCTTTCAAAATCCATATGTACCTAACAGCCTTACGACCATCAAGTAGTTCTTCCAAAGTCTACACTTTGTTTTCATACATGGATCCTCTCTCGGGTTTTATGGTCTTGAGCCATTTATCGGAATCCGGGCCCACCATCGCTTCTCCATAGCTCGTAGGTTCATTGTTGTCTAGCAACATGACTTCCAAGACAGGATTACGTACCACTCTGAAGTAGTACGCATCCTTGTCATCCCACGAGGTTTGGTAGTGACTCGATCCGAAGTTTCATGATCACTATCATAAGCTTCCACTTCAGTTGGTGTACGTGCCACAGGAACAACTTCCTGTGCCCTGCTACACACTTGTTGAAGTGACGGTTCAATAACCTCATCAAGTCTCCACCATCCTCCCACTCAATTTTTCGAGAGAAACCTTTCCTCGAAAAAGGACCCGATTCAAGAAACAATCCCTATTGCTTTCGGATCTGAATTAGGAGGTATACTCAACTGTTTTTGGGTGTCCTATGAAGATGCATTTTATCTGCTTTGGGTTCGAGCTTATCAACCTGAAACCTTTTCACATAAGCATCGCAGCCCCAAACATCTAAGAAATGACAGCTTAGGTTTCTCTAAACCATAATTCATACGGTGTCATCTCAACGGAATTATGTGGTGCCCTATTTAAAGTGAATGTGGTTGTCTCTAATGCCTAACCCATGAACGATAGTGGTAACTCGATAAGAGACATCATGGTATGCACCACATCCAATAGGGTGCAACTATGACGTTCGGACACACCATCACACTATGGTGTTCCAGGCTGTATCAGTTGTGAAACAATTTCCACAATGTCTTAATTCTGTGCCAAAACTCGTAACTCAGATATTCATCTCTATGATCATATCATAGATCTTTCATCCTCTTGTCACGACGATCTTTCAACTTCACACTGAAATTACTTGAACCTTTCAATAATTCAGACTCATGATTCATCAAGTAAATATACTCAACATCTACTCGAATCATCTGTGAAGTAAGAACATAACGATATTCACTGCATGCCTCAGCACTCATTGGACTGCACACATCAAAATGTGTTACTTCCAACAAGTTGCTATCTTGTTCCATCTTACTGAAAACGAGGCTTTTCAGTCATCTTGCCCATGTGGTATGATTTGCATGTCCCAAGTGATTCAAAATCAAGTGAGTCAAAACGGTCCATTTGCATGGAGTTTCTTCATGCATATACACCAATAGACATGGTTCGCATGTCTCAAACTTTTCAAAAACGAGTGAGCCCAAAGATCCATCAATATGGAGCTTCTTCATGTGTTTTATACCGATATGACTTACGTGGCAGTGCCACAAGTAGGTGGTACTATCATTACTATCTTTTGGCATGAACATGTGTATCACTACGATCGAGATTTAATAAACCATTCATTTTAGGTGTAAGACCATTGAAGGTATTATTCAAATAAACAGAGTAACCATTATTCTCCTTAAATGAATAACCGTATTGCGATAGACGTAATCCAATCATGTCTATGCTCAACGCAAACACCAAATAACAATTATTTAGGTTTAACACCAATCTCTTTGGTAGAGGGAGCGTGCGATGCTTGATCATATCAAGCTTGGAAAAACTTCCAACACATATCGTCAGCTCACCTTTAGCTAGTCTCCGTTTATTCCGTAGCCTTTTGTTTCGAGTTACTAACACTTAGCAACCGAACCGGTATCTAATACCCTGGTGCTACTAGGAGTACTAGTAAAGTACACATCAACACAATGTATATCCAATATACTTCTATCGACCTTGCCAGCCTTCTTATCTACCAAGTATCTAGGGTAACTCTGCTCCAGTGGCTGTTCCCCTTATTACAGAAGCACTTAGTCTCGGGTTTGGGTTTTACCTTGGGTTTCTTCACTAGAGCAGCAGCTGATTTGCCGTTTCATGAAGTATCCCTTCTTGCCCTTTCCCTTCTTGAAACTAGTGGTTTCACCAACCATCAACAATTCATGCTCCTTCTTGATTTCTACTTTCGCGGTGTCAAACATCGCGAATATCTCAAGGATCATCATATATGTCCCCGATATATTATAGTTCATCACGAAGCTCTAGCAGCTTGGTGGTAATGACTTCGGAGAAACATCACTATCTTATCTGGGAGATTAACTCCCACTCGATTCAAGCGATTGTTGTACTCAAACAATCTGAGCACAAGCTCAACAATTGAGCTTTTCTCCTTAGTTTGCAGGTTAAGAAAGTCATCGGAGGTCTTATACCTCTTGACATGGGCACGAGCCTGAAATCCCAATTTCAGCCCTCAAAACATCTCATATGTTTCGCGACGTTTCAAAGAACATCTTTGGTGCCTCAATTCTAAACCGTTTAACTGAACTATCATGTAGTCATCAAAACGTGTATGTCAGATGTTCGCAACAACCACAGACAACGTTCGAGGTTCAGCACACTGAGCGGTGCATTAAGGACATAAGCCTTCTATGAAGCAATGAGGACAATCCTCAGTTTACGGACCTAGTCCGCATAATTGCTACTATCAACTTTCAACTATTTTTTCTCTAGGAACATATCTAAACAGTAGAACTGAAGCGCGAGCTACGACATAATTTGCGAAGACCTATTGACTATGTTCAGGATAATTAAGTTCATCTTGTGAACTCCCACTCAGATAGACATCCCTCTAGTCATCTAAGTGATTACATGATCCGAGTCAACTAGGCCGTGTCCGATCATCACGTGAGACGGACTAGTCAACATCGGTGAACATCTTTATGTTGATCGTATCTACTATACGACTCATGCTCGACCTTTCGGTCTCCGTGTTCCGAGGCCATGTCTGTACATGCTAGGCTCGTCAAGTTAACCCTAATTGTTTTGCATGTGTTCCGAGGCCATGTCTGTACATGCTAGGCTCGTCAACACCCGTTGTATTTGAACGTTAGAATCTAACACCCGATCATCACGTGGTGCTTCGAAACACGAACTGTCGCAACGGTGCACAGTTAGGGGAGAACACTTCTTGAAATTGTTGTAAGGGATCATCTTATTTACTACCGTCGTACTAAGCAAATAAGATGTGTAAACATGATAAACATCACATGCAATCAAATAGTGACATGATATGGCCATCATCACTTTGCTCCTTTTGATCTCCATCTTCGGGGCTCCATGATCATCATCGTCACCGGCATGACACCATGATCTCCATCATCATGATCTCCATCATCGTGTCTTCATGAAGTTGCCTCGCCAACTATTACTTCTACTACTATGGCTAACGGTTAGCAATAAAGTAAAGTAATTACATGACGTTTAAGTTGACACGCAGGTCACAAATAAATAAAGACAACTCCTATGGCTCCTGCCGGTTGTCATACTCATCGACATGCAAGTCGTGATTCCTATTACAAGAACATGATCAATCTAATACATCACATATATCATTCATCACATCCTTTTTGGCCATATCACATCACATAGCATACCCAGCAAAAACAAGTTAGACGTCCTCTAATTGTTGTTTGCATGTTTTACGTGGCTGCTATGGGTTTCTAGCAAGAACGTTTCTTACCTACGCATGAACCACAACGTGATATGCCAATTGCTATTTACCCTTCATAAGGACCCTTTTCATCGAATCCGATCTGACTAAAGTGGGAGAGACAGACACCCGCCAGCCACCTTATGCAACTAGTGCATGTTTGTCGGTGGAACCGGTCTCACGTAAGCGTACGTGTAAGGTTGGTCCGGGCCGCTTCATCCCACGATGCCGCCGAATCAAGATAAGACTAGTAACGGCAAGCATATTGAACAATATCGACGCCCACAACTACTTTGTGTTCTACTCGTGCAAAGAATCTACGCAATAGACCTAGCTCATGATGCCACTGTTGGGGAACGTAGCAGAAATTCAAAATTTTCCTATGTGTCACCAAGATCTAT
>NC_057797.1:460794543-461021945 GCF_018294505.1 Triticum aestivum
GTAGAAGATCACCCGCAGACCCAGGCATCTCCTCCGTGGGATGACCTGTCAGCATACCTGCAGACATAACTCTGTTAGTCAGCTTCTTCGCCGAACTCCTTCAAAAGTTCGTTCAAGCACTTACTAAAAATGCCGCGTCGAAGCCTCTTATTCTCCTTCACGAAGTCCGCAAGTTGGGCTCGGACATCTTTGAGTTCCACATCCAGCCGGATATTGGCGTCCTGGAGATTATTTTTCTCCTACCTGACCCGCGTAAGCACGCTGAGGAAGTCCTGGATTAGGGGGTCTCTGGACAGCTGGACTATATCCTTTGGCCGGACTGTTGGACTATGAAGATACAAGATTGAAGACTTCGTCCCGTGTACGGATAGGACTCTACTTGGTGTGGAAGGCAAGCTAGGCATTACGGATATGGATATCTCCTCCTTTGTAACCGACCTTGTGTAACCCTAACCCTCTCCGGTGTCTATATAAACCGGAGGGTTTTAGTCCGTAGGACAACAACAATCATACCATAGGCTAGCTTCTAGGGTTTAGCCTCTCCAATCTCGTGGTAGATCAACTCTTGTAATACCCGTATCATCAAGAATAAATCAAGCAGGACGTAGGCTTTTACCTCCATCAAGAGGGCCCGAACTTGGGTAAAACATTGTGTCCCCTGCCTCCTGTTACCATCTGCCTTAGACGCACAGTTCGGGACCCCCTACCTGAGATCCGTCGGTTTTGACACCGACATTGGTGCTTTCATTGAGAGTTCCTCTGTGTCGTCGCCGTTAGGCTTGATGGCTCCTTCTATCATCGATAGCAATGCAGTCCAAGGTGAGACTTTTCTGCCCAGACAGATCTTTGTGTTCGGTGGCTTCGCACTGCGGGCCAACTTGCTTGGCCATCTGGAGCAGATCTAAAGCTACGCCCCTGGCCATCAGGTCAGGTTTGGAAGCTTAAATTACATGGCCGGTATTCGCGGAGACTTGATCTTCGATGGATTCGAGCCCCTGCCTTGTGCGCCACGCGATCATGATGAGTACGATTTAGCTCTACCATCAGACCGTATTCAGGAGATCGCACCAGCAGCGGCTCCGAGCCTCAATTCGGAGCCAGTTGCGCCATCCATGGACGGGTGGATAGACCCCATCATGGAGGCCGTATCCTCAACGGCAATCGAGCCGAATATCGACCTTACCCTTCACAAGAGCCATGTTGCCAAACTGCCGGATCCTTCCCCGGCCACAGACTCCGAACCGCCTGCGCCCGTGCCTATCAAATCCGACTGGGCGCCAATCATGGAGTTCACCTCCGCGGATATCTTTCAGCACTCGCCCTATGGCGACATACTGAATTCATTAAAGTCTCTCTCCTTGTAAGGAGAGTCCTGGCCGAACTATGTCCGGCAGGATTGGGATGCGGATGACGAAGAAATTCGCCGCCCACCCACCACCCACTTACTAGCCACTGTCGATGACTTAACCGACATGCTCGACTTCGACTCCGAAGACATCGACGGTATGGACGACGATGCAGGAGACGAAAAGGAACCACTTCCCACAGGGCACTGGACGCCCACTTCATCACATGACGTATACATGGTGGACACACCAAAAGAAAACGATGATGAGGAATGGAAGGACGCAACCAAGGATTGTCCCCTCGAGAAGCAGTCAAAGCGGCGGCGTAAGCGCCGCTCCAAATCCCGCCTCGGCAGAAACAACGATCATATAGACCCAGCGCTAGAGGAGGGTGAACCATCGCCGGACCACGGCAACACGGAGAATCAAACCAAACAACCCGACTCTGTCAAAGATAATAGTCCGGACGACATCACACCGGACAGACACACGGAGCAACAGAATGCCCGTCAAAGGCTTGTTGCCACCGCGGGGAGTCTAAAAAAGCAGAAGCGAAGGCTCAAGCCTGGGCAAGACTCACTCAGAATCAGATGGAGTAAAGTACTCAACACAGCAACGAAGTACGGCGGTAACCGCCACACCAAGAGCTACCCGAAGCGGAAGTTGCTACCTGAATTCGGTGAGGAGGCCTTAGATCCCCCGCAACCAAAAATTAAAATGGCCATCCGGCCGGATAGACGACCTCACGACCAACATAGAGGGGCGAACAACGCCGCACATGAGCCAATGGGCGATCCACGCGAGGGCTCGCATCAAAAGGACAGCGCAACCAGATCCATTTATGGACAACGCAAGCGCGCTCCGGCATATGATGCAACACTACAAACATCCGAACACCACGGTACACCCAGATACAGGGTTGCCGCACACCCCGTATGTTTCATCGATGAGGTGCTGGACCATGAATTTCCAGAGGGATTCAAACCCGTAAACATAGAGGCATACGACGGAACAACAGACCCTGGGGTCTGGATTGAGGACTATATCCTCCATATCCATACGGCTTGAGGAGATGATCTCCACGCCATCAAGTACTTACCCCTAAAACTCAAAGGGCCAGCTCGGCACTGGCTTAAAAGCCTCCCCGAAAGCTCCATTCGAAGCTGGGAAGAGCTCGAAGACGCTTTTCGGGTAAATTTTCAAGGGACTTATGTCCGACCTCCGGATGCCGATGATTTAAGTCATATAACTCAACAGCCCGGAGAGTTAGCCCGAAAGCTTTGGAACATGTTTCTTACTAAAAAGAACCAAAATAGTCGACTATCCGGATGCCGAAGCCTTGGCAGCTTTTAAACACAGCGTCCGAGACGAATGGCTTGCCAGACACCTCGGCCAAGAAAAGCCGAGAACAATGGCAGCATTAACAAGCCTCATGACCCGCTTTTGCGCAGGCGAGGACAGCTGGCTAGCCCGATGCAACACCGGCGACCCAAGTATATCCGAAGTTAGAGATGGAAACGGGAAATCACGACGCAGCAAAAATAATAAGCGCCGGAATAAAGAAGACAACCCGAAGAGCACGATGGTAAACGCCGGATTCAGAAGCTCTCAGCCAGGTCAGCAAAAGCCGCCCTCTAAAGGCACCAGAGATGAACTGTCCAGCCTAAACAAAATTCTGGACCAAATATGTCAGATCCATAGCACCCCTGGTAAACCCGCTAATCATACCCACAGCGAATGTTGGGTCTTCAACCAGTCCGGCAAGCTCAACGCCGTACACAAGGGGGATGATACACCAAGCGAAGAAGAGGATGAGCCTCTCAAGCAAGACACTAGGGAACAAAAGAAATTTCCACCACAAGTCAAAACAGTAAACGTGTTACACGTGATCAAGGGGAGAAACAAAGGGTCTATCACCGTGGAGTCCTGCCACTGGTCGTCTCAACCGATCACTTTCGACCATCGGGATTACTCAGCAAGTATGCGACGTGCAGGATGGGTTGCCTTGGTATTAGACCCAATAATTGATGGATACCTCGTCACACGAGTCCTGATGTATGGTGGCAGCAGTCTAAACCTGCTATATCAGGACACAGTCCGCAAAATGGGGATAGACCCAACGAAAATTTGCCACAGCAATACTACCTTTAAAGGAGTAACGCCAGGCCCAGGGGCTCATTGCACGGGCTCCCTGCTACTAGAGGTTATATTCGGCTTCCCCGATAACTTCCATAGCGAAAATTTAACCTTGCACATTGCGCCATTGCAAAGTGGCTATCAAGCACTACTTGGACGCGAAGCTTTCGCTCGCTTTAATGCAATACCGCATTACGCTTCCCTCACTCTTAAGATGCCGGGTCCACGTGGCATCATTACAGTAAATGGAAATATTGAGCGATCCTTGCGTGCCGAAGAGAGTGCGGCGGCCTTGGCAACCGCACACTAAAACGGCCTCACCAACTAAAGCATTCGATAGGTCGTCAAGACCACGGACACGGTTAGACGAGTTTGGCGTAGCTATATGTAATTCATACAGGTTTGATGGCCACACCCCTATTACAAATACAAGGGGCTCAGCATGCGCAGACAAGTGGCAATTTTTACTCATCTTGAATTGAACATGGTTTCTTTAAACCTACCTTTTTGCACGACAACTTTTCACCTAAGTTCCTCTCTTTTACAGATGACCATCGTGCTACACCCGTCCAGGATACGGCACAACGGAGACACAGGCGTAGACGTGCAGCAGGGACCCGTTCCAAGGATTCTTTTTAGATTAAGACCCTTTGTCAACCTTTTTACTGTCTCTTGTTGATACACATCCCTTGGATTCTCAGTACAATTGAGAAGGATGCTGACGTCTTGGCATGTGGCCACATTAGAATAATGCACGTACCTGGACACCAGGGGCTTCTTACAAAGGGCACTGTTTAGGCCCACAATAACACCGAACACCTTAGGGAGTGTTCGGCGTCGCGACTTTGGCCTTATATGCATCAGCTCCGAATCATGTCTTTGGTCAAATGTTGGGTTTGCCCAACTCCCGTGTTTTGCTGCCTTACGTTCCGCTCTATCGGCTAAGGCGGCACCAGGAGAACTACTACGATTGTGCCCTGGTTCATCCGGACAAGCACCTCAGTAGAGAAAGCCGAAAATTGACTGTCATGATATAGCATGACACTGGTCAACCACTCGATGATCTATCAAAATGTTAGAATTCCTCCGCCTTAACGAAGGGCCGTTTCCCGGCCAGGCATGTAAGCACCCTGAATTCGGGAGAGTGCGGACCCACTAGGGGCTATATAGTAGCCCACCGTCAAACTCCTATGGCTAAGTGAAAGTGTTAAAGCATTATAGTCCGGTTGCCTCGTTCGTTGCGCTATCACTTCCTTAATAGGACCAAGACGTTGGATTAAGTGTGAACACGCATCTTCCGCGAACACCTCCGCATTATATGCGTGGGGGTTGAAGCCGACGACTACAATCTTTCAGGTTATATACATATATACATAAACGGCCGCATAGGAGGCATCATATTACTTTTAGGCAAAAGTATAAATACAGCCTTAATAAATTTCATAAAAAATGTTTTTACAATGGGAATACATGTCACTCAAATATAATATTCTTCAAGCACTGGGCCTCTATCAAACGAGCACCCTCGAGAACTTCTTCGAAATAGTGCTCGGCAGCCACTCGGCCTATGGCCGAACCCTGTGCCGCAACAGTAGTGGCATCCATCTCTGCCCAGTATGCTTTGACACGGGCACATGCCATCCGCGAGCCTTCTATGCACGCCGACCTCTTCATCACATTAATACGCGGCACCGCACCAAGGAACTACCGCACCAAGCTGAAATAGTTGTTTGGCTTCGGCCTTTCTGGCCACAGATGATCTACGATGGACCGCATGGCGAGTCCGGACAATCTACTGAGTTCGAACCATTCGGCAAGCTGATCAGTCAATGGGAGCGGACGCTCTGGAACGTTGAATTACGACCAAAACATCTTGTCCACTTCACGATCCATCTGATCTCGGAAGTATTCGGCCGCATAGACATCGCTCGCCGCCAAGTCGAGATATGCGTCTGCCGAACTCCACAGCCGATCCAGAGGGGCATACCGCGGATCTTCGAACTTCCTCGGCAGCACAAAAGGCTTTCCAGCCACAATATCCCCGGCTTCATGTAGCTCTTCCTTCCTCGCTCTCATGGCAAAGCGGGTGTCTTTGGTTGCCATCGTGGCCTTTTCAAGGTCCGTCGCCTTCGCCTGGTTTTCTTCTTCAAGGAACTGGCAACGGTCGGCCGTGTCTTTTAACTTTACATCCACTTCGGCCGTCTTCTCTTTGGTCTCGCCATGCACGGCCTTCTCGGCTATTAAGTCTTCGGCCACCTTTAAAGCGGCCGCATTACCAATTCTTGCTTGTTCCTTGGCTCGGGCAAGTTCCGCCCGAAGGGTCTCCACGGTGGCAGCTCCATCTGCAGTCACAACATATTAAAGATACTGGCATTACGCTGCTCTTACTATGTGACATTCACCAGAAAATATCACTTACCCTGTGCCTCGTCAAGCCGCTTATTAACAAGCTCGATGTCGGCATCCTCCGCATCCAGTTGCTGCTTTAGTTTGGCAATCTCATGAGTCCGGCCAGCCACCGGAGCTCCAGCCACCTGCACATAAAGGCGGTTTGGTTATTACCTAGGACTACGATCCTCTGTTCGCCGCCGTTATCGACGACAACCAGAGTCTCAGGGGCTACTATCTACACAAGGCACATCTAAAAATGTGCGGTATATCATTTCACGTACCTCAAAGCCCGTTAGTAGACTCATAAAGGCCTCATGCAATCCGCTTTCGGTGGATGAAATTCTTTCCATCATCGTACCCATCAACATACGGTGTTCTTCTGAGATGGTCGCTCGCTCCAACAGCTCCCTCAGTACGTCCGACCGCATACCAGACGGTGCCAGACTCTTCTGTTTGCTCTCTTCAAGAGCTGAATACTGGGGACTTCGGGTGACCATAGGATTATCTTCTGGCCTCACCGGATCCGGGGAGGCCCTCCGAGACAACACTTCAAGGTCGCCCGCTTCTTGAGCGGAGGAGTCCGGGGGAGGCGTTTCACTCTCCATCATCTCCGGAAGAAGATCCCCCGAAGACGAGCTTTGCTGAGAAGGGCTGAGATCCGAACTGCAAGATAAATGCTTCGCTTATTTTCCTTGGAAGAAAGGTAGAATATCTTTACTATAAAGTATTTTTCGATAACTTACAGCTCGTTAGAGGGCTGATCTCCACATGGACTTTGTGTGGCAAGAGCACCCTCCGGGGCCGGACCCTCTGATGGAGATTTCTTCTCCCATTTGGAAGTCTTGGCTTTCCGATCTTCAGAGGCGGTCCTCTTCCTTCCTCGGGGAAAGAGAATGTCGGATTCTTCCCCTTCGTTATCCTCCCTCGCGGAGGCGCTCATTCCCTCGGTTGGAATTGGTAGCGGTGGGGGCCCGCTTTTGCCCTCATTTCCCCCCCTTTATCTTCCTTTGAGGGCTACGGGCAAGGTGCTAGCTCGAGCATCTTTTCCAGTACCGGATTGTCCAAACCCTCAGGAAGGGGGGCCAAACACCGAATCATCTTCGCCTTTGTTAGCTAGTCCTGGTCAAAGAGCGATTTCTCAGAATGATGTCATGATAAATGAAAGACGGTGTGTTCGGCTAAAGGACTACTTACTTGGTTGGCGGTGTGGTTGCTGCTCAGGCCCACGTCCTCGGTAGTATCCGGACACTCTATTTGGGGTCCGAAGAATGATTTATACATCTCCTCATGCGTCAGGCCGAGGAAATTCTGAATAGTGTGCGGTCCTTCTGGGTTGAACTCCCACATGCGGAGGGGCCGGCGTTTGCAAGGCTGGACTCGATGAACCAACATGACTTGCGCCACCGTATCCAGACTGAAATCTCCTTCGAAGAGATCTTGAATGCGGCTCTGCAGTATAGGCACGTCCTTGGCTGGACCCCATGTCAGCCCTCTGCTAATCCATGATATCAGTTGTGGTGGAGAGCCCGAGTGGAAAGCAGGGGCAGCCACCCACTTGGCACTTCTGGGAGCTGTGATGTAAAACCACTCCCGTTGCCATAATCCGGACACCTCTGGAAAGGAACCCTTTGGCCACGGAGCTCCAGCGATCTTGCTTGTTAATGGGCCTCCGCACGCTACATGCTGCCCCTCGACCATCTTCGGTTTCACGTCAAAGGTCTCGAGCCTCTGGCCGAAGTGAGGGGTAATGCGGAGGAAGGCCTCACATACGACAATAAATGCCGAGATGTGGAGAAAGGAGTACGGGGCTAGATCGTGGAAATCTAGCCCGTAATAGAACATCAAACCCCTAACGAAGGGATCCAGAGTGAGGCCTAGACCTCGGAGGAAGTGGGAGATGAACACAACGTTCTTGTTGGGTTCGGGAGTAGGGATGACCTGCCCTCGGGCAGGCAGCCGATGCGAAACTTCGGCGGTCAGGTATCTAGCCTCCCTCAACTTCTTGATATCCTCTTTCGTAACGGAGGAGGGCATCCACTGGCCTTGAAGGCTAGATCCAGACATGATTGAAGGTCCGAAGCACCTAACCTGGGCTTTGGGTGTTAGAACTCGAGGCGGGGAAGGATTCGATTGAGCACGGGAGGGAAAAAAGTAAAAGCCTTGTCCCTTTATAAAGAGGGTGAATATCAAGCGTCCTCCTAGTGGCCGTTTGGGTTACCCACGACCGTATTGATGAGAATCCCATAATTAGGGGAACACGATCTCTGCTTTGACAAGACGTGTCAAGAAACTGCCTCGCATTATGTGTGGAGCTGGTTGAAGAAAAACGGTTCGAATAATCACCGAGCCATTGCCTGATGTCATGTTGCCAAAGCGTGTCAGCAGATTAAGATTTGTGGAAATATTATTCTCTATACGGTGGTATGTGGAATTTATTTTGCAGGGTCGGACACTATCATGGTATTCAAACTCTTCTATGATGTGTTCGGAGGAGGAACCCGCCTTGCAATGCCGAAGACAACACTGCGCGTCGGACTCATCATCATTGAAGCCTGGTTCAGGGGCTACTGAGGGAGTCCTGGATTAGGGGGTCTCCGGACAGCCGGACTATATCCTTTGGCCGGACTGTTGGACTATGAAGATACAAGATTGAAGACTTCGTCCCGTGTCTGGATAGGACTATACTTGGCGTGGAAGGCAAGCTAGGCAATACGGATATGGATATCTCCTCCTTTGTAACCGACCTTGTGTAACCCTAACCCTCTCCGGTGTCTATATAAACCAGAGGGTTTTAGTCCGTAGGACTACAACAATCATACCATAGGCTAGCTTCTTGGGTTTAGCCTCTCCGATCTCGTGGTAGATCAACTCTTGTAATACCCATATCATCAAGAATAAATCAAGCAGGACATAGGCTTTTACCTCCATCAAGAGGGCCCAAACCTGGGTAAAACATCGTGTCCCCTGCCTCATGTTACCATCCGCCTTAGACGCATAGTTCGGGACCCCCTACCCGAGATCCGCCGGTTTTAACACCGACACACGCGCTCGCCAACATTTAGCTGTCAATTAGCACGTTGCGCATCCTCCGGCACGGCCTCCGGATTCACTCCGAGGCCATCTGCAACATCTATTGTTAGATTTGCATGCATGCCGCATACTATCTGGTACCTATCATTCTTTGCAATGGAAGTAAGTGTTACCAGAGGGGGCCTTCTCGGACTCCTTCAACGCGGCCACCGCGGCCTGTAGCTGGGCTTTGCACTCCTCCAGCTCTTGAGACAATTGGGTATTCTTCTCTGTAAGAACCTGCACAAATAATGATCCTTAAATCAGTTGTGTCAACTGTTTCAGGTCTCAGGGGCTACTGATATATATAATTGGTAGATTTTCCTACCCGTATATCCTTTACATACTGGTCCGTGGCTCTGGCAAGACCATTTTGAGCAGCACGGATGTACACGTCTCCTGAGTTGAAGGCATCGAACACCTCTTGGGAGAAACAAGCGTCACGGAGTACGGCCCGGCGACGCCTGTGATTCATGGCGCTCTCCACTTGGGAATTTGTAGCGGATAGTCTGTCCGCATCCTCTATAGGAGGAGCATCCGGCGTCCGCCCCGTGTTAGCTTCCACCAGTATGTCCGGCCCTGGAGCCCGACTGGTGGAGGCATGATCGACAACCTCTCCGGATATAGTCCGGCGAGCGTTTTTCCTACTAGGAAACATGGACATCATTATATTTTAAGAAAGACGGCAACCACGGAGCGAGGTTCTATATCATACCTCTGCACCGACGTCTCAGTCCTGACCGCCTTCCTTTTTGGCCTACCCGGCTTCGGTGTCCCTTGTTGGCGAGTCACGGAGGGTTCGGCATGGCGTCCCGAAGGCCTTCCCTGTAAAACACCATATGTGTACGGTAGGTGAAGTGCATAAAAGGGGATCCTTCTCGGAAGTTGGGACTTTGGGTTTTCTTACATGCGAGGCAGGGAGTAGCCCAGGATAGTCGGCCATGATGGCCACCATGGCATCATCACAGCTCAATTGATAGAATGTCATGTCTATCAGCTCCACAAATATATCCGGATCCTCTTCGAGTCCGGGATCAAGGGCCCAGTCAGGGTCCTCCGGTTGTGCAGATGGGCTGTTGACCTCCCTTACAGCTTTTCACAGTTCCTGCCATGAAACGGCAAGGTGAGTATTTATGATGAAGAATGCAGAAATGTTGGGAGTAAAAAGTGACAGCTCACCCAGCTTGGAGGGTTGTACATGGAGAATCCATCCAGTGGCTTAATACGGGTGAACTCCTCTTCCTCTCCCTGGAACAACTCAGACAGAATTTTTCCTAGAGCAGCAGCTGAGTCCGGTCCCTTGCGCCCGCAGCGGGTGGCATCATCTTCCCCGTTAAAGCGCCACATGGGGTGCCCTCGATATTGAAGTGGCTGCACCCCCCGCATTATACATATTGACATAACCTCGATTATTGTCAGTGCTGATTGAGCCAGCACTTTAATCCGGTCCATCAGGTAAAGGACTTCTCCGTTATCTTCCTCCTGGGGGCTCCGTGGGCGCCAGCTTCGGTGTTTCTTCAGAGGGGCATTGTGGAACTCGGGAAGACCCCTCTGAATAGGATCTGGAAGGGGGACGTCCTCCTTGTAAAACCACTCCGAAGGCCAGTCTTCGGACGTCTTCTTCGGGGTACCGGACAGGTATCTGGTCCCGGCGATGCGCCATATTTCGGCTCCGCCCACTTGATATAGTGACCCCTCCTGTGTACAGGGCACAAGGCAGAATAGCCTCTTCCACAGCTCGAAATGAGCCTCGCAGCCCAGAAACAGCTCACAAAGGGCGACATAACCAGCGATGTGTAATATGGAAGCGGGGGTGAAGTTATGCAACTAGAGGCCGTAAAACTCCAGGAGCCCGCAGAGGAACGGATGGATTGGAAATCCAAGTCCCCTTAGTAAATAAGGCACCCGCTCCCCCTTGGATGGATTGGGGAAGCTTTCCGCTTCCTCCCCGCCATTATAGGTGGCGAGCCCGGCTCGAACGGGGACCATATATGCTGGAGGGAGAAATCCCTGGATCTGTAACTCTGCTAATTGGCTGTGCGGGACGGAACACTTCCCCCAATCACTGGGCTTAGGGCTATGTGAGCGGGAGGAGGAGCTGCGTTGGCCGGCCATGTTGGAATGGATTTTTCCGAGCGCGCTCCGATGGATACTCGTCGCGGGAGGATGGTGTGGTTTGGATCTAAGAATCCCCGTCCCTTTAATAGACAGTTTACTTACATGGCTAGGGGGCGAATGTAAAAATGCCCTGGCTCCTCGCATTCGCTCGACACGTGCAAGATAGCCCTTATTGGGCACAGAATCCAAGAAGTGTAAACATTTATGGAGAGCTGGACACTACTCAGCAGATATTCAGAATTTGGAGAAGAACCCGCCTTGCAATGCCGAAGTCAATCTGCGCGCCGGACTCATCATCATTGAAGCCTGGTTCAGGGGCTACTGAGGGAGTCCTGGATTAGGGGGTCTCCAGACAGCCGGACTATATCCTTTGGCCAGACTGTTGGACTATGAAGATACAAGATTGAAGACTTCGTCCCATGTCCGTATGGGACTCTCCTTGGCATGGAAGGCAAGCTTGGCAATACGGATATGTAGATCTCCTCCCTTGTAACCGACTTTGTGTAACCCTAGCCCCCTCCGATGTCTATATAAACTGGAGGGTTTAGTCCGTAGAACAACATACAATCATACCATAGGCTAGCTTCTAGGGTTTAGCCTCTACGATCTCGTGGTAGATCAACTCTTGTAATACTCATATCATCAAGATCAATCAAGCAGGACGTAGGGTATTACCTCCATCGAGAGGGCCCGAACCTGGGTAAACATCGTGTCCCCTACCTCCTGTTACCATCCGCCTTAGACGCACAGTTCGGGACCCCCTACCCGAGATCCACCGGTTTTGACACCAACAAGCGCCCTCCAAGAACTCAACACCATCATGCGTAGGCCTCACGGTGGGCGCCAACTTTGGTGGTTTTGTCACGGCGGATGTCCTCATGAAAGGACTAAGTCTAGAGGCCATCACAACTAGGTGGTTGCTTGAACGGGGTTGATCGGTAACAAAGACATGAGTTTACCCAGGTTCATCCCCTCGCGGTGGAGGTAAAGACCTACTTCCTGCTTGATTGATATTGCTGGAGATCTCGATTACAAGGATGCGGATTCGCTAACCTAACTTTCGAGAGATTGCAACTTAGTCTTTTCAACCTAGGGTCTCCCATTTATATAACAGGAAGAGTCATCAGGTTTACAACAAAGTCCGGGTCGTTATAACAACCCGTATCCTATTATAATTCTTATTGCCTTGCTTCCCAAGACAAGTACTTCCGTATGAGCTTTCTGATCGAGTCGGCCCACCTTCTTTAGTATAATACGGCCCAGGCCGGGTTACTTCACATGTCTTCAACCTGTTTCCTGGTTGTCTCATTGACCAATTGAGCAATAGGACCCATAATGCCTTCAGGCATGAGCCGGGTCATGGTCAGGGGAAATATCCCCAACACCACCAGCAATTCTTGACACTCGAAACTGAGATGAATATGATGGGTGTGCACACAGGGAAAGATGTATGGAAGCAGAGAATGCAACACTCAGCTTTCTCCTCCATGAGAATATATAAAGCATTAGTAGGTCCCTGCCAGACTCACAACTTATTCAAGCAACTCTGGAAATGCTTTGCTCAACTCAGACACAAGATTTTTTTTCTAGTTGCTTCTTTATGACAGAGTCAACATCAGGAAATATGCTGAGTAGGAGATATTTTTTAGAGGAAAGGCATACACCCGACTTTATAAGTAAAGCCACCAGGCAGAGTACAAGGAGACATAGCGAAGCAACAGTTAGAAGGATAGCACACACACAAGGCCTACTACCAAATGGAAAGTTCACACCAAACAAGCGTCATGCTGGCTGTCACAAAAGCATAGCTATGGCATGCAGGACAACAACCTAACCCTACAACACAAGGAAGATCAACCAAAGTTCAGCCGCCATCATCACGATGAGATAGAGAAATAGCAGACACCCGCACTTTGCCAATCAGCCCATCCAGCGCATCTCGGTCATTGGGTTTAATCAATAATCTCCACTGCAGCAAGAAGATAGGAATTTTGAACAAGCAGTCAGCAGGTTTGTTAGGGTAAATTCTTTCAATAGTGAACTTGTTCCTAGTAGTCCAGAGATCCCAACACAATGCTCCGAAACCAACCCAAAATAGCCACCCAGATTGGACCTCGAGCTCAGAAGAGATCAGCGGCAACTCAACGAAGGAGTTAGGGGCCCAAGAGACACTAATCCAGGAACGGATGCAACACCAGGCCAGCTTGGCCAAGACACACCCAAATAACACGTGATTACTGTCCTCCAGATCATTGCAAAGAGCACACAGATCAGAGCCATGCCCGTTACGCTTGCGGATCCGATCCGCGGTGGGGAGGCGGCCTCTAATAGTCTGCCAGAAAAAAAAATCTTAATCTTGGGAGAACTCTAGCTTTCCAAACTCGCTTTAAACTTAGAAGTAGGAGTCCCCGATATAACTCTAGAGTATAAGGATTTGACATAAAACCTCCCCGAGGTAGAATGGGGCCAGAACACAGTGTCTTCCTCCTCCGAGAGTGCGGGGAAAACGACAGCGAGACGATGCCAGTCATCCAACTCTTCAGGAGAGAGGGATGTCCTAAGGCCCAAGTCCCAATTATTATTAGGGAGCTCAGATATTGAAATATCAGGAGAGGAGGAGTAATAGAAGAGAACAAGAAAGGAATTGGCCAAAGTATCGTTCCCATACCACTAGTCCAACCAAAAACGCGTAGACACACCATTACCCACCACCACAAATTTGACATGTTGCTGGAACACCTCTCTCATCTTCACTAAATCTCACCAAAATTGGGAGCGAGTGGAAGCCAGGGCAAAGAGAGGGCTACAGTTAGGGAAATATTTCGCTTTCAAGATGGAATACCATGAAGAACCAGGCCCAGATGTCATGATCCGCACCACCATTTGATAATTAGGCATTTGTTCATAACCACCGTATTCAAAATCACCAACCCCCCAAGGTTCTTGGGCCTACTGATCACTTTCCATTTAACTAGTATATACTTACGCTTGTTGTCCACGACATTCCAATAAAAGGCACCCCTGTGCTTGTCGAAACCCGCATGAGTGCCAAGAGACAAAAGATAGAAACCCATAGTGAACATGGAAGAGAAGATAAGCAAGTATTGGTCAAACAGACCTTCCCCGCGTCAGTATTATATCTACCACACCACGACATTACCCTGTTGCCCACCTTGGTAACAAGAGGAGCAAACTCATTGGCACAAAGCCTCCAAGGTGCAATTGGAAGTCCCATGTAGTTAAACGGGAAGAATCCAAGGTTGTAGTTAAGCGCCTGAGATACTTGGAAGGCCTCCGCCTCAGGCACCCCAGTAACAATAACCTCACTTTAAAAATAATAATTTTAAGCCCCGACACGGCCTCGAAACAAAGGATGAGGAATTTGAGGTGTGCAAGACCAGCCTCATTGAGCTCTACCATAATGATGGTATTATTAGTTTATTGTAAGTGAGCTACACCCTCAGGAATCAAATGGGACGCCACAGGGGAAATATGACCAGCTTCAGCCGCCCTAGACAGAATGCAAGATAAAGCATCAATGACAAAATTGAACAAAAGAGGGGAAGCAGGCATTACTAGGAAAAGGGCTATAGATGAAATTGACACTAATGGCGCACCAGACATGTGGTGTGCCACTACTATATACTAATGGCGCACCATGTGTTGGTGCGCCATTAGTGTCCAAATACTAATGGCGCACCACATCCACGGTGCGCCATTAGTAACAAGATTTTTTAATTTTTTTTCAAAACTAGTAATGGCGCACCAGGAGATAGCGCGACATTACTAGTTAAACTAGTAATGGCGCACCACATCCACGGTGCGCCATTAGTAAAAAAAATTCAATTTTTTTTTTCAATTTTTTATATTTTTTTTTCAAACTAGTAATGGCGCACCAGGGGATAGTGCGCCATTACTAGTTAAACTACTAATGGCGCACCACATCCACGGTGCGCCACTAGTAATTTTTTTTCAATTTTTTTAATATTTTTTGAAAACTAGTAATGGCGCACCGTGGGAGTGGTGCGCCATTACTAGTTCACCGTGGGAGTGGTGCGCCATTACTAGTTCAACTAGTAATGGCGCACCACTCCCACGGTGCGTCATTACTAACTTGGCCCAAAAATTCCCTCGCATGCACCCCCCGCCCCCACCCAGTGGACCGCCTTTTCAGTTTTTTAAAAAATAAAATAAAATGATGAAAATGTCAAAAAATAAAAGAAAATAAGTTTCCCATGTGATATGTGGTCTAGTTGTTGGGAAAATTTACAAATATGAATTTCGACTTTATTTGCAAAATCTCTCTGGAATTTGTAAAATGGGCATAACTTTTGCATACGAACTCGGATTAAAAAGTTTTCTATATGAAAAATCATCTACTTGAAAAGTTACATTCGAATTTAACAGGGGGCTTTTAAGATCAGGGGGCAAAAAAATTACTTACTAGTGGCGCACCGTATGCTAGGTGCGCCACTAGTAGCAGAAAAAAATTAGTTTTGATTTTTTTTTCGGGATTTTTTTTCAAAATATGACATGTAATATGAACGGAAGTTTGACATATTTTTTCAAAATTTCATCACAGTCATGAACATGAACAAAGTCCTAAACATCAACAAGGTTTAATAGGATTGATATGCTAGATATATCAACAAGTGCTTGTGAAGTGAGCTGGTGCTGGGGTTGGATAGAACTCTGAGGAAGTTTGACCACGGAGTGCGATTTGACCTGAGATTAAGCATATTGACCCAAGATTAAGCCATAGTGACCCGAGATTAAGAAAAATATATATAAAATTTGAAAAAATTTATTTTTTTTTTGAAAAAATATTTGAAAACAATTATTACTAATGGCGCACTTCTATGTGGTGCGCCATTACTAAGTCAGATAGTAATGGCGCACCTCTAAGCATACTAATGGTGCACTACAGGTGCGCCATTAGTATCTGGTATACTAATGGCGCACCAGTGGTGCACCATTAGTAAAAATACTAGTGGCGTGGTACTAGTGGCGCACCAGTAGTGCGCCATTAGTAGGAAAACTGGTGCGCCACTAGTAGGCCTTTTCCTAGTAGTGAGGGTATCCTTGCCGTAGGCCCCTACCATTGGCAAAGTAATTACTTATGGCACCATTGACGAACACAATGGTGTGACCACCTGAGACCAGCTGCATAACACGATGGCTGATCAGGAGATCTATGCACATCGATGACTATAATTGTGCTCTCTGTAATGAAAAGAAAGAAGAAACTCTCATGCACCTTTTTTGGGTCTGTACATTTGCTGGGGGATGCTGGAACTTGATTTTTCACAACAAGAAATGGGGCATCTCTTGCTATGATGAAAACTATTGCTCTCTCTGTCAACTATACCTAAAGACTTTGCCATGGAGATTATAATTATGGGCTGTTGGGGGATCTGGTCAGTCATGAATGATAAGATCTTCAGACATGTAGTTTCTCACACCCTGAATTGGAAGTTGTAGTCAAGAAGGGACCCATTGCTTTACCTATAGGGCGAAGCTAGCAAAGTCACAAAAGCTATAGGCCTGGATAGATAACAATCTATAATATATTTATCATGTTTCCTAGAGAGGGCATCGGTTGAGCTTGTACCCTTTGCTTTTACTTTTCCTTTGTACATACTAGTTATTAATTAATAATATACTGTAGAACAATTGTTCTATGGTCCAAGGTAAAAAAAACAATGTCAAAATTATGCATGCATTGCATGACAGTTCTGTTGGGGGCATTCTGAATTCCTAGCGACACATCGCAGGATTAAACCCTTGTTTGAGTAGCAAGGGAGTATGTCAATGGGCTAAACCTGATCATTCTCAGTACCCAGGGTTGCATCATCCTATCCAGTGCGTAGTGGTCGACCGTTGTAGGGTTTTAAACTCTCTGGATTTCATTGGAGGAATACCACAATTTGTGCACTATATTTTTTAGCTTATACGCAAGATGCGTATATATTCATTGTTACAAGGAGAGTACAAGCATGAGGTTACAACGCTTACAAGGCCATGTATGCTCTAGGCATGGTGTACAAGCGTGGGAGCAGGTTAGAGTAGGGGGTATGCTTAGCCCCAACACAAATAGGAAACTATGTGCCGGGGATGATGCTTTGTAACCCAATGGCGCCCACCTTGGCCCAGAGGCGCGCCTCGTCCTTGATGGTATCGGAGATGAGGCCGGCGTGTGGTCGAGGGAGGAGCTCCACCAGGTCTAAAATGGCGTGCCAGGGTTGGGAAGGTTCATCTGAAGGAAATATGCCCTAAAGGCAATAATAAAGTTGTAATTTATATTTCCTTATATCATGATAAATGTTTATTATTCATGCTAGAATTGTATTAACCAGAAACTTAGTGCATGTGTGAATACATAGACAAACAGAGTGTCCCTAGTATGCCTCTACTTGACTAGCTCGTTAATCAAAGATGGTTAAGTTTCCTGACCATAGACATGTGTTGTCATTTCATGAACGGGATCACATCATTAGATAATGATGTGATGGACAAGCCCCATCCCTTAGCTTAGCATAATGATCATTTAGTTTTATTGCTATTGCTTTCTTCATGACTTATACATATTCCTCTAACTATGAGATTATGCAACTCCTGACTAACGGAGGAACACCTTGTGTGCTATCAAACGTCACAACGTAACTGGGTGATTATAAAGATGCTCTATAGGTGTCTCCGAAGGTCTTTGTTGAGTTGCCATAGATCGAGATTAGGATTTGTAACTTCGAGTATCAGAGAGGTATCTCTGGGCCCTCTTGGTAACGCACATCACTATAAGCCTTACAAGAAATGTAACTAATGAGTTAGTTGCGGGATGATGCATTATGGAACAAGTAAAGAGACTTGCTGGTAACGAGATTGAACTAGGTATGATGATACCGACGATCGAATCTCGGGTAAGTAACATACCGATGACAAAGGGAATAATGTATGTTGTTATGCGGTTTGACTGATAAAGATCTTCGTAGAATATGTAGGAGCCAATATGAGCATCCAGGTTCTGCTATTGGTTATTTACCGAATATGTGTCTCGGTCATGTCTACATAGTTCTCGAACCCGTAGGGTCCGCACGCTTAACGTTCGATGATGATTTGTATTATGAGTTATGTGTTTTGGTGACCGAAGTTTGTTCGGAGTCCCAGAGGAGATCACGGACATGACGAGGAGTCTCGAAATGGTCGAGAGGTAAAGATTGATATATTGGAAGGTTATATACGGACACCGGAATGGTTCCGATAAGGTTCGGGGATTTTTCGGAGTACCGGGAGGCTACCGGAACACCCCGGGGAAGTTAATGGGCCTAATGGGCCATAGTGGAGGAGAGGAGGCAGGCCACGGGAGGAGGTGCGCGCTCCCCCTTGCCCAATCCGAATTGGACATGGGGAGGGGCGCGACTGTAACACCCACGATGCAGCTATATCTCCCACGTGTCGGGGCACGGCTTAGAGGCATAACCGCATGGTAGGCATGTCGCAAGAGGGGTAATCTTTACACATCCCATGTACTGAATAAGGAAGGGGTAAAGAGTTGGCTTACAATCGCCACTTCACACAATACATGAATATAGCATTACATCATCCAGAATAGAATCAAGGTCCGACTACAGAACCAAATAAAGAAAGACAACCCCTAATGCTAGATCCCCGATCGCCCCAACTGGGCTCCTCTACTGATCGTCCGGAAAGGAAACATAGTAATGGCCAGAATCCTCGTCGAACTCCCACTTGAGTTTGGTCGCGTCCCCTGTACTGGCATCATCGGCACCTGCATTTGTTTGGGAAGTAATCTGTGAGTCACAGGGACTCAACAATCTCACACCCTCGCGATCAAGACTATTAAAGCTTATGGGTAGGAAAAGGTAGTGAGGTGGATCTGCAGCAAGCACTAGCATATATGGTGGCTAACCTACGCAAATGAGAGCGAGAAGAGAAGCAAAGCACGATCATGAAGCTATAAAGATCAAGAAGTGATCCTGAAACTACTTATGTTCAAGCATAACACGAGACCATGTTCTCTTCCTGGACTCTGCCGAAAAGAGACCATCACGACAACATACGCGGTTGATTCATTTTAATTAAGTTAAGTGTCAAGTTTTCTACAACCGGATATTAACAAATTTCCATCTGCCCATAACCGCGGGCACAACTTTCGAAAGTTCAAAACCCTGCAGGGGTGTCCCAACTTAGCCCATCACAAGCTCTCATGGTCAATGAAGGATATTCCTTCTCCCAGGAAGACCCGATCTGACTCGGAATCCCGGTTACAAGACATTTTGACAATGGTAAAACAAGACCAGCAAAGCTGCCCGAATGTGCCGACAAATCCCGATAGGAGCTTCACATATCTCGTTCTTAGGGCACACCGGATGAGCCAGACGTTGGGTTGGCATAGACCCTGGTTGCCCAGGGGCGTCGGACATCGCTCAGGTTGGACCAACACTTAGAGAAGCACTAGCTCGGGGGGGGGGGGTTAAAATAAAGATGACCCTTGAGTCCGCAAAACCCAAGGGAAAAAGGCTAAGGTGGCAAATGGTAAAACCAAGGTTGGGCCTTGCTGGAGGAGTTTTATTCAAGGCGAAATGTCAAGGGGTTCCCATAACACCCAACCACGTAAGGAACGCAAAATCAAGGAACATAACACCGGTATGACGGAAACTAGGGTGGCAAGAGTGGAACAAAACACTAGGCATACCTCCTCCTCCTGTGAGATCTGCCAGCAATGCAATGGTCAAGCATAATCCCAAGTCTTCAAAGGTCAACATGATGAATGCAACTCAGGCAGAGGACTCTTCAGAAGTGATCATGGGTAATCTTCATGTTAATGATATTCCTGCAAAAGTCCTCTTTGATACTGGTGCATCACATTGTTTAATTTCAAGACCATTTGCATCTAAGCATGAGTTGCTTTTCCAAGATTTGCCTAGGCAGTTATCAGTTGTCTCTCCGGGTAAATTCATGAACGCAAGCTCTATGGTTCCAAATGTTTCTATCAAGATGGGCGACTATAAGTTTCTGTCGTCTCCAATTGTTCTTGGTAACTCGTATATTGATCTAATTCTCGGCATGGACTGGATTTCTAAGAACAAGGCTCAGCTTGATTGTGCTGCCAGGAAGATTCAATTGACACACTCGTCTGAGGATGTGATCATCTATGCCGCTCGTGATGATATCATTCGACTATTTTCTCTCAATGAGAATGGCGAGTTGAATGCCATCTCTCAGATTCCAGTCGTTTGTGAATATCAAGATGTCTTTCCAGAAGAACTTCCAGGAATGCGTCCTCACCGGCCAGTTGAATTTGTCATCGATCTTGAGCCTGGCACAGTACCTGTTTGCAAACGTCCTTACAAGCTTGGACCAGAAGAGTTGAAGGAGCTGAAGAAACAACTCGATGAACAAGAGCTTATGTGTCTGATCCGACCGAGTTCTTCTCCATGGGGTTGTGGTGTTCTTTTTGTCAAGAAGAAGGATGGCACGGAACGACTCTACATCGACTACCGTATATTGAACAAGAAGATAATAAAGAACAAGTACCCACTTCCCCACATCAATGAGCTATTCGAGCAGCTCAAAGGTGCCCAAGTATTCTCCAAGCTTGACCTCCATATGGGTTATCATCAGATTCGCATTCGTGAACAAGATATCCCCAAGACAGCATTCAGAACAAGCTATGGTTCTTATGAATATACTATCATGTCTTTCGGCCTTGTCAATGCTCCTCCAACGTTCTCTCGCATGATGAACTTCATCTTCAACCCTTACACAAATGATTTCGTCCTGGTGTATCTCGACGATATTTTGGTATTTTCCAAGAACAAGGAGGATCATGCCAAGCATTTGAGATTGGTTCTCGACAAACTCAGATAACATCAGTTCTATGCGAAGTTTTCAAAGTGTGAGTTTTGGCTCGATGAGGTTCTCTACCTTGGCCATATCATCTCCGCCAAGGGCATCGCTGTTAATCCTGAGAAGGTGTTTGCAATTGTGAATTGGGAACCGCCTCAGAATGTGAAGCAGCTCCGCAGTTTCCTTGGGCTAGCAAGCTATTGTTGAAGATTTGTGGGTATTTTCTCTAAGATTGCAAAGCCTCTTTCCAACCTCCTCCAGAAGCATATGAAGTATGTCTGGACGCCTGAATGTGACGTGGTGTTCAACACCCTCAAAGAGAAGTTAGCCACAGCTCCTGTTTTGACTCCTCCTGATGAATCCAAACCATTCGAAGTTTTCTGTGATGCCTCCCTGGAAGGTCTCGGTGTTGTGTTAATGCAAGAGAAGAAAGTTGTGGCCTATACCTCTCGTCAGTTGAAGCCCAACAAAAAGAACTACCCCACTCACGACCTTGAGTTGGCAGCAGTTGTCCTTGCTCTTTTAACATGGAGACATCTCTTGTTGGGAAGGAAAGTGGACATCTTCACTGATCATAAGAGCCTCAAGTACATCTTCACTCAGCCCAACCTCAACCTCAGACAGACTCGTTGGGTTGAAATGATTCTAGAGTACAATCCGAGTATTGAATATACTCCAGGCAAGGCCAATGTCATTGCAGACGCTTTGAGCAGAAAGGCATCGCTCAGGTTGGACCAACACTTAGAAAAGCACTGGCCCGGGGGGGTTAAAATAAAGATGACCCTTGAGTCCATGAAACCCAAGGGAAAAAGGCTTAGGTGGCAAATGGTAAAACCAAGGTTGGGCCTTGCTAGAGGAGTTTTATTCAAGGCGAACTGTCAAGGGGTTCCCATAACACCCAACCGCGTAAGGAATGCAAAATCAATGAACATAACACCGGTATGACGGAAACTAGGGCGACAAGAGTGGAACAAAACACCAGGCATAAGGCCGAGCCTTCCACCATTTACCAAGTATATAGATTCATTAAAGTAAACAAGATATAATAATGATATCCCAATAATAAACATGTTCCAACAAGGAACAAACTCTGTCTTCACCTGCAACTAGCAACGCTATAAGAGGGGCTGAGCAAAGTGGTAACATAGCCAAACAACAGTTTGCTAGGAAAGGTGGGTTAGAGGCTTGACATGGCAATATGCGAGGCATGATAAAGCAAGTGGTAGGTATCGCGGCATAGCAATAGAGAGAACAACTAGCAAGCAAAGATAGAAGTGATTTTGAGGGTATGCTCATCTTGCCTGCAAAGTTCTCTAATTTGACGAAAACTTGATCCTCGTAAGCGTACTCAACGGGTTCCTCGATCACGTATTCTTCTCCCGGCTATACCCAAAGCAAGAACACAAGCGAAGGACCAACAATCAATCACGGTGCAATGCACAATCAACATGATGCAAAACATGACATGACATGTGAGATGTGATATGCAATGCATATGCATGCTTCGGAAGGGAAAGATTGAACCAGGCCTCAACTTGGCAAACCAAGTGTGCCGCTGGAAAGATGAGATGATTTCAGTCGAAATCGATATAAAGATCACCGGAATCGGATGCATGGTTTGCAAATGGCAAGCAAAACAAGAATAGCACAATTCTGCGATTAACAGCACGATGCCATCTAGAGTGCAATAATAAACTAAGCTACTGCACCCCAACATAGCAACAAAGCACATGGCAGTGATCTACTCAAGATGCTTGACAAAATATGAACACTGAGATACAACTAAATCACACTAGAACAGGTTCAAACAAGCATGGCAAAAGTGAAAAAGATAACAACATCACAGACTTAGTGAAAATAACAACATGCCAAGAAATAATATCAGGAAGCCAGGTTTAGAGCAAGCAAACAACATGCTACAGGAACATATCATAGCAACCAAAGGCATGGCATGAATCTACTCAAAGCATATAACAAAAGTCCCTTACTAACCATGAGCCAAAAAGGATCAGAAGATATGATGGCACCCATGTAAACTTAGCAAGTTTCGTTAACAGATTCAGACTTAGCAGAAAACTGAGCATGGCATAAACAGAATTATGAAGGCATTTTTGCGAGCTCGATTCACTGAACACAAAGCATGGCATGACAATATAACCATAGCATCTTCAATATGGCATGTTCAAGAAGCTAACAAAGGCAATAACAAGTTTATAGCATGCTTGGATCAACTACAACAACCATGGAAAAATTGATTAACATGTAAACAATCTGCCAGGAACATTTTATAGCAAAACTAGAGCAAGATTAAGTCATGCTAGGGAACTCCATAATTGCAAAAGGGGCACTGATGGATAGAGCATAACCATATGTCAAAATCATCCTTACTGAAGATACTCAAAACAAGAATGGATCACTCTGTCGCATCATGGATACATGGCATAAAAATATCAGCAGTGCAAGGACTTAGTAAAATTCTAAGTCCCTGAAATCAGCAATATCACGAGAGCTACTTTGCATGCTTGTGCTAGTCTCCACAAAGATCACAAAAATACATGGCATACACCCCTGTAAAGATGGCATGGCATGGATAAAAATACATGTAGAGCTCCTGTTCATATGCATCACACAACAATTGTAGCAAAAATGAAAAATGCTCATACTCTGCTAAGAATCAGCACCTAACAATTTATAGCACTCTTGCATCATCGATTTGGGCATCAAGATGGACTGAAACAAGCAGACCACAATGGAACAAAATGAAGAGCACATCATGATGAACATTTTGATATATCATGCATGCAAAATGGACCTACGGATGATGAGTTATGGCATGTTGAACAGGGCTTCAGAATGCAGAAATAAAATGACTTAGAGGAATTATACCCCTCCGGACAGATCTAGGGTTCTCACGCGAACCGAGGTGGCCGGATCGGATCTCGCCGGAGATGTGGGACGCGGTGGTCGGAGTCGGAGAAGAGCTCGCCGACGAGGTCGTGGTCACCGGACTTGGACGCCCGCGAGGTCGGTTGACGGAGGCGCGTGGGGGCGGCTGGCGCGGTCGAGCGTGGGATCCAGCGAGCTTAGTGCGGGACGGCGGCGAGCTCCGGCTCAGACCAGCAAGGGCGGGCGGTGGCTGGCGGAGGTGGTGAAGGGTGGCACCGGCGGCGGGGATGCGCGGGGGAGGCGCAGGGCGCTGCGGGCGGCGGCGAAGACGGTTCGGGCCCCGCGGGCCGGAACTGGGCCACGCAGGCCCGCGGCGGCGCGTGGTGGGAACGGCGGTGGCAAGGACACGTGGTGCACGTGGGTTGGCTGGGAGCGGCGGCGGTGGATGTGTCCGGTGCCGGCGGATGTGTCCTGCGGCACGAGGAGAGGAAGAGCTAGGGTTTTGACCCGGATTTGAGGAGGGGTGCACATATTTATACCTAGAAGGAGGTGGGAGTGTCCAAATGGAGTGCAGTTTTCGGCCACGCGATCGCGATCCAACGGCGGAGGACATGGGATACGTTTGGAAGGGTTGTTGGGCCATTTTGGAGGTGTGTTGGGCCGCAACACGCACGAGGCCTTTGCGGTTCCCCGGTTAACCGTTGGAGTACCAAACGGACTCCAAATGGCACGAAACTTGACAGGCGGTCTACCGGTGGTTTACCAAGGCCTCTTGGCAAATCTCGGTCCATTCCGAGAAAGTTTAACACCCGCACACGAAAAGAGGCAAAAGGGGGCACCGGAGGACGTAGGAGTGTCGAATTGCAAAACGGACAACAGGGAAAATGCTCGGATGCATGAGACAAACACGTATGCAAATGAGATGCACATGATGACATGATATGATATGCATGACATGAACAAAAAGCAAAACAAAGGCAAGAACCCAACCACGAATCTCATAACTTAAAGCCGGAAAATGGCAAGAGTCGAAGTACAAATATGGCAAATGGGCGTTACAACATTCCACCACTACGAAAGGATCTCGTCCTGAGATCTAGGACTGAAAGAACTCCGGATATTCAGAATGGAGGTGATCCTCACATTCCCAGGTGGCTTCTCGGTCGGAATGGTGTGACCACTTCACTTTCAGGAATTTGATAGACTTATTGCGAGTCTTGCGCTCAGTTTCTTCAAGAATAGCAACGGGATGCTCATGATAAGATAGGTCTTCTTGGAGATCAATCTCTTCTAAGTTGATGGTGCGGTCAGGAGTCTTGAAGCACTTGCGAAGCTGTGACACGTGAAACACGTCATGCACATTTGCAAAGTTGGATGGAAGCTCAAGTTGATAGGCGAGATTGCCTCTTTTGCCAATGATCTTGAAAGGACCCATGTATCTAGGGGAAAGCTTCCCTTTGATACCGAAGCGATGAGTGCCTTTCATTGGAGAGACGCGGAGATAGACATGGTCTCCGATCTCGAAAGCCAAGTCACGATGCTTGCTATCATAGTAACTCTTCTGGCGCGATCGCGCGGCTTTGAGATTTTCACAGATGACTTTGCACATTTCTTCAGCCTCCGTGATTAAGTCATTGCCAAGAAGTTGGAGTCCACCAGTCTCTGACCAATTAAGAGGAGTACGATACTTTCTGCCATAGAGAATCTCGAATGGGGCCTTGCCCAAGCTTGCTTGGAAGCTGTTGTTGTAGGAGAACTCAACATATAGAAGACAATCTTCCCACTTCATACCGAAAGAAATGACACAAGCCCTAAGCATATCTTCAAGAATTTGATTGACTCGCTCGACTTGGCCACTAGTTTGAGGATGGAAGGCTGTACTGAAGCGAATGTTTGTGCCCATGGCCTTCTGGAAGGATTCCCAGAACTTAGAAGTAAAGATGCTTCCATGATAGGAAGATATCAACTGTGGAATGCCATGCAAAGAGAGAATCCTGGAGGTATATAGCTCTGCCAACTGAGCTGCTGTGATAGATTCTTTGATAGGAAGAAAATGAGCCACTTTGTAAGCTTGTCTATGACAACAAAGATAGCATCATTTCCATGCTTGGACTTGGGAAATCCCATCACGAAGTCCATCTCAATATGGTCAAACTTCCATTCTCGAATGGCAAGAGGTTGGAGGAGACCAGTTGGTCGTTGGTGTTCTGCTTTCACTCTTCTACAGACATCACATTCATTCACGAACTAAGCAATTTCTCGCTTCATTCGAGTCCACCAGTACGACTGCTTGAGGTCATGGTACATCTTTGTACTTCCAGGATGAATGGATAGAAGGGAATTGTGCGCCTCGTTCATAATGACTTTACGTAGATCACCCTTAGGAACCACAATTCGATCCTCGAAGAATAGAGTATCTTTGTCATCAAGGCGATAGCACTTGTACTTGGGTTGGCTCTTGGCAATCCCATTTTTCACCTTCTTCACCATGGCATCAAGAAGTTGTGCCTCACGAATTTGATCTTCCAAAGTAGGAGAGACTTGGAGATTGGCAAGAAAGCCTTGAGGAACAACTTGGAGATTTAGTTTGCGGAAAGCTTCACAAAGATCCGGTTGGAAGGGCTTGAGACTTAAGCTGTTGCAGTAAGCCTTTTTGCTCAAAGTGTCTGCAATGACATTGGCCTTGCCTGGAGTATATTCAATACTCGGATTGTACTCTTGAATCATTTCGACCCAACGAGTCTGTCTGAGGTTGAGGTTGGGCTGAGTGAAGATGTACTTGAGGCTCTTATGATCAGTGAAGATGTCCACTTTCCTTCCCAACAAGAGATGTCTCCATGTTAAAAGAGCATGGACAACTGCCGCCAACTCAAGGTCGTGAGTGGGGTAGTTCGTTTCGTTGGGCTTCAACTGACGAGAGGTATAGGCCACAACTTTCTTCTCTTGCATTAACACAACACCAAGACCTTGCAGGGAGGCATCACAGAAAACTTTGAATGGTTTGGATTCATCAGGAGGAGTCAAAACAAGAGCTGTGACTAACTTCTTTTTGAGGGTGTTGAAAGCCACATCACATTCATTCGTCCATACATACTTCACATGCTTCTGGAGGAGGTTGGAAAGAGGCTTTGTAATATTAGAGAAATTCTCCACAAATCTTCGACAATAGCTTGCTAGCCCAAGGAAACTGCGGAGCTGCTTCACATTCTGAGGCGGTTCCCAATTCACAATTGCAGACACCTTCTCAGGATTAACAGCAATGCCCTTGGCGGAGATGATATGGCCAAGGTAGAGAACCTCATCGAGCCAAAACTCACACTTTGAAAACTTTGCATAGAACTGATGTTATCTGAGTTTGTCGAGAACCAATCTCAAATGCTTGGCATGATCCTCCTTGTTCTTGGAAAATACCAAAATATCGTCGAGATACACCAGGATGAAATCATTTGTGTAAGGGTTGAAGATGAAGTTCATCATGCGAGAGAACGTTGGAGGAGCATTGAGAAGGTCGGAAGACATAACAATATATTCATAAGAACCATAGCTTGTTCTGAATGCTGTCTTGGGGATATCTTGTTCACGAATGCGAATCTGATGATAACCCATATGGAGGTCAAGCTTGGAGAATACTTGGGCACCTTTGAGCTGCTCTAATAGCTCATTGATGTTGGGAAGTGGGTACTTGTTCTTTATTGTCTTCTTGTTCAATGGACGGTAGTCGACGCAGAGTCGTTCCCTGCCAGCCTTCTTCTTGACAAAAAGAACACCACAACCCCATGGACAATAACTTGGTCGGATCAGACCCATACGCTCTTGTTCATCGAGTTGTTTCTTCAGCTCCTTCAACTCTTCTGGTCCAAGCTTGTAAGGACATTTGCAAATAGGTTTCCTGCCAGGCTCAAGATCGACGACGAATTCAACTGGCCGGTGAGGAGGCATTCCTAGAAGTTCTTCTGGAAAGACGTCTTGATATTCACAAATGACTGGAATTTGAGAGATGGCATTCAACTCGCCCTTCTCATTGAGAGAAAATAGTCGAATGGTATCATCACGAGCGGCATACATGATCACATCCTCAGACGAGTGTGTCAATTGAATCTACCTGGCAGCACAATCAAGCTGAGCCTTGTGCTTAGAAAGCCAGTCCATGCCGAGAATTAGATCAATATCCGAGTTACCAAGAACAATTGGAGAGGACAGAAACTTATAGTCGCCCATCTTGATAGAAACATTTGGAACCATAGAGCTTGCGTTCATGAATTTACCTGGAGAGACAACTGATAACTGCCTAGGCAAATCTTGGAAAAGCAACTCATGCTTAGATGCAAATGGTCTTGAAATGAAACAATGCGATGCACCAGTATCAAAAAAGACTTTTGCAGGAATATCATTAACATGAAGATTACCCATGATCACTTCTGAAGAGTCCTCTGCCTGAGCTACGTTCATCATGTTGACCTTTGCAGACTTGGATTATGCTTGACCACTACATTGCTGGCAGATCTCACAGGAGGAGGAGGTATGCCTGGTGTTTTGTTCCACTCTTGCCACCCTAGTTTCCGTCATACCGGTGTTATGTTTCTTGATTTTGCGTTGCTTACGCGGTTGGGTCTTATGGGAACCCCTTGACAGTTCGCCTTGAATAAAACTCCTCCAGCAAGGCCAACCTTGGTTTTACCATTTGCCACCTAAGCCTTTTTCCCTTGGGTTTCACAGACTCAAGGGTCATCTTTATTTTAACCCCCCGGGCCAGTGCTTCTCTAAGTGTTGGTCCAACCTGAGCGATGTCCGGCGCCCCCTGGGCAACCAGGGTCTATGCCAACCCGACGTTTGGCTCATCCGGTGTACCCTAAGAACGAGATATGTGTAGCTCCTATCAGGATTTGTCGGCACATTCGGGCGGCTTTGCTGGTCTTGTTTTACCATTGTCAAAATGTCTTGTAACCAGGATTCGGAGTCTGATCGGGTCTTCCTGGGAGAAGGAATATCCTTCGTTGACCGTGAGAGCTTGTGATGGGCTAAGTTGGGACACCCCTGCAGGGTTTTGAACTTTCGAAAACTGTGCCCGCGGTTATGGGCAGATGGGAATTTGTTAATATCCAGTTGTAGAAAACTTGACACTTAACTTAATTAAAATGAATCAACCGCGTGTGTAGCCGTGATGGTCTCTTTTCGGCGGAGTCCGGGAAGAGAACACCGTCTCGTGTTATGCTTGAACGTAAGTAGTTTCAGGATCACTTCTTGATCTTTATAGCTTCTCGACCGTGCTTTGCATCTCTTCTCACTCTCATTTGCGTAGGTTAGCCACCATATATGCTAGTGCTTGCTACAGATCCACGTCACTACCTTTTCCTACCCATAAGCTTAAATAGTCTTGATCGCGAGGGTGTGAGATTGCTGAGTCCCCGTGACTCACAGATTACTTCCCAAACAGATGCAGGTGTCGATGATGCCAGTACAGGGGATGCGACCGTACTCAAGTGGGAGTTCGACGAGGATTCTGGTCGTTACTATGTTTCCTTTTAGGACGATCAGTAGAGGAGCCCAGTTGGGGCGATCGGGGATCTAGCATTAGGGGTTGTCTTTCTTTATTTGGTTCCGTAGTCGGACCTTGATTGTATTCTGGATGATGTAATGCTTTATTCATGTATTGTGTGAAGTGGCGATTGTAAGCCAACTCTTTATCCCTTCCTTATTCAGTACATGGGATGTGTAAAGATTACCCATATTGCAACATGCCTACCATGCGGTTATGCCTCTAAGTCGTGCCCCGACACATGGGAGATATAGCCGCATCGTGGGTGTTACAGTGGCCCCCCTCTTTCCTTCTCCTTCTCCCTCCTTTTCCCTTTGCCCTCTCCGTTGAAAGGAAGGGGGTTGAATCCTACTTGGACTTGGAGTCCAAGTAGGACTCCACCCTTGGCGCGCCCCCCTTGGGCCGGCCACCTCCTCCTCCCCCCTTTAATACGGGGGCGGGGGGCACCCCAAAGGAACACCAAGATTTCTCTTAGCCATGTGCAGTGCCCCCTCCACAGTTTACTCCTCCGGTCATAGCGTCGTAGTGCTTAGGTGAAGCCCTGCGCGGATCACATCACCATCACCATCACCACGTTGTTGTGCCGTCGGAACTCTCCCTTGACCCTCTACTGGATCAAGAGCTCGAGGGACATCATCAGTTGAACGTGTGCTGAACACGGAGGTGCCATACGTTTGGTACTTGGATCGGTTGGATCGTGAAGACGTTCGACTACATCAACCACGTTAACCTAACGCTCCCGTTTCGGTCTACGAGGGTACGTGAACACACTCTCCTCGTCTCGTTGCTATACATCTCCTAGATAGATCTTATGTGATCGTAGGAATTTTTTTGAAATTACATGCTACGTTCCCCAATAGTGGTATCAGAGCCAGATCTATGCGTAGATGATATGCACGAGTAGAACACAAAGAGTTGTGGGCGATAATAGTCATACTGCTTACCACCAACGTCTTACTTTGATTCGGTGGTATTGTTGGATGAAGCGGCCCGGACTGACATTACATGACCGCGTTCATGAGACTGGTTCTACCGATGTGCTTTGCACATAGGTGGCTGGCGGGTGTCTATTTCTCCAACTTTAGTTGAATTGAGTTAGACTACGGCCGGTCCTTGTTGAAGGTTAAAACATCACACTTGACGAAAAATCTTTTTGGTTTTTGATGTGTAGGTAAGAACGGTTCTTGCTAGAAGCCCGTAGCAGCCATGTAAAACTTGCAATAACAAAGTAGAGGACATCTAACTTGTTTTTGCAGGACATGTTGTGATGTGATATGGTCAAGACGTGATGAGATATAAATTGTTGTATGAGATGATCATGTTTTGTAACAGTTATCGGCAACTGGCAGGAGCCATATGGTTTTCGCTTTATTGTATGAAATGCAATCGCCATGTAATTGCTTTACTTTATCACTAAGCGGTAGCGATAGTCATAGAAGCAATAGATGGCGAGACGACAATGATGGTATGATGGAGATCAAGGTGTCAAGCTGGTGACGATGGAGATCATGACGGTGCTTTGGAGATGGAGATCAAAGGCACAAGATGATGATGGCCATATCATGTCACATATTTTGATTGCATGTGATGTTTATATTTTATGCATCTTATTTTGCTTAGTACGGCGGTAGCATTCTAACATGACCCCTCACTAAATTTCAAGGTACAAGTGTTCTCCCTGAGTATGCACCTTTGCTACCGTTCATCGTGCTGAGACACCACGTGATGATTGGGTGTGATAACCTCTACGTTCACATACAACGGGTGCAAGCCAGTTTTGCACGTGCAAAATACTCGGGTTAAACTTGACGAGCCTAGCATATGAAGATATGGCCTCGGAACACTGAGACCGAAAGGTCGAACGTGAATCATATAGTAGACATGATCAACATAGAGATGTTCACCATTGAAAACTACTCCATCTCACGTGATGATCGGACATGGTTTAGTTGATATGGATCATGTGATCATTTAGATGACTAGAGGGATGTCTATGTAAGGGGAGTTCTTTAGTAATATGATTAATTGAACTTTAATTATCATGAACTTAGTACCTGATAGTTTTTTTGCATATCTATGTTGTTGTAGATCAATGGCCCATGCTACCGTTCCCTTGAATTTTAATACGTTCCTAGAGAAAGCTAAGTTGAAAGATGATGATAGCAACTACATGGACTGGGTCCGTAACTTGAGGATTATCCTCATTGCTGCACAGAAGAATTACGTCCTGGAAGCACGGCTAGGTGCAAGACCCGTTGCAGGAGCAACTCCAGATGTTATGAACATCTGGCAGAGCAAAGCTGATGACTAATCAATAGTTCAGTGTGCCATGCTTTATGGCTTAGAATCGGGACTTCAAAGATGGTTTGAACGTCATGGAGCATATGAGATGTTCCGGGAGTTGAAGTTAATATTTCAAGCAAATGCCTGAGTTGAGAGATATGAAGTCTCCAACAAGTTCTACAGCTACAAAATGGAGGAGAATAGTTCTGTCAGTGAACACATACTCAGAATGTCTGGGTACCATAACCACTTGACTCAGCTGGGAGTTAATCTTCCCGATGATAGTGTCATTGACAGAGTTCTTCAATCACTGTCTATCAAGGCTTCGCGATGAACTATAATATGCAAGGGATGGAAAAGACAATTCCCGAGCTCTTCGCGATGCTAAAGGCTGCAAAGGTAGAAATCAAGAAGGAGCATCAAGTGTTGATGGCGAACAAGACCACTAGTTTCAAGAAAAGGGCAAAGGGAAGAAGGGGAACTTCAAGAAGAACAGCAAGCCAGTTGTTGCTCAAGGGAAGAAGCCCAAGTCTGGACCTAAGCCTAAAACTAAGTGTTTCTACTACAAAGGGACTGGTCACTGGAAGCGGAATTGCCCCAAGTATTTGGTGGATAAGAAGGATGGCAAAGTGAAAGGTATATTTGATATACATGTTATTGATGTGTACCTTCCTAATGCACGTAGTAACACCTGGGTATTTGATATTGGTTCTGTTGCTCATATTTTCAACTCAAAACAAGGGCTACGAATTAAACGAAGATTGGCTAAGGACGAGGTGACGATGCACGTGGGAAATGGTTCCAAAGTCGATGTGATCGCCGTCGGCACGCTACCTCTACATCTACCATCAGGATTAGTTTTAGACCTAAATAATTGTTATTTGGTGCCAGCGTTGAGCATGAACATTATATCTGGATCTTGTTTGATGTGAGACGGTTATTCATTTAAATCATAGAATGATGGTTGTTCTATTTATATGAGTAATCTTTTATGGTCATGCACCCTTGATGAGTGATCTATTTTTTTGTTAAATCTCGATTGTAGTGATACACATATTCATAATATTGAAGCCAAAAGATGCAAAGTTAATAATGATAGTGCAACTTATTTGTGGCACTGCCGTTTAGGTCATATTGGTGTAAAGCGCATGAAGAAACTCCATGTTGATGGGATTTTGGAATCACTTGATGCTTGCGAGACATGCCTCATGGGCAAGATGACTAAGACTCCGTTCTCTGGAACAATGGAGCGAGCAACTGACTTGTTGGAAATAATACATACTGATGTATGTGGTCCGATGAGTGTTGAGGCTCGCAGCGGGTATCGTTATTTTCTAACCTTCACAGATGATTTGAGTTGATATGGGTATATCTACTTAATGAAACATAAGTCTGAAACATTTGAAAAGTTCAAAGAATTTCAGAGTGAAGTGGAAAATCCTCGTAACAAGAAAATAAAGTTTCTACGATCTCATCGTGGAGGAGAATGTTTGAGTTAAGAGTTTGGTCTTCATTTGAAACAATGTGGAATAGTTTCTCAACTCAAGCCACCTGGAACACCACAGCGTAATGGTGTGTCCGAACGTCCTAACCGTACTTTATTAGATATGGTGCGATCTATGATGTCTCTTACCGATTTACCACTATCGTTTTGGGGTTATGCTTTAGAGACGACTACATTCACGTTAAATAGGGCACCATCTAAATCTGTTGAGACGACACCACATGAACTGTGGTTTGGCAAGAAACCAAAGCCGTTGTTTCTTAAAGTTTGGGGATGCAATGCTTATGTGAAAAAGCTTCAACCTGATAAGTTCGAACCCAAATCGGAGAAATGTGTCTTCATAGGATACCCAAAGGAGACTGCTGGGTACACCTTCTATCATAGATCCGAAGGCAAGATATTTGTTGCTAAGAATGGATCCTTTGTAGAGAAGGAGTTTCTCTCAAAAGAAGTGAGTGGAAGGAAAGTAGAACTTGATGAGGTAATTGTACCTTCTCCCGAATTGGAAAGTAGTTCATCACAGAAATCAGTTCCAGTGATTCCTACACAACTTAGTGAGGAAGCTAATGATGATGATCACGAAACTTCAGATCAATTTACTACCGAACCTCGTAGGTCAACCAGAGTATGGCCTGCACCAAAGTGGTACGGTAATCCTGTTCTGGAGGTCATGTTACTTGACCATGACGAACCTACGAACTATGAGGAAGCGATGATGAGCCCAGATTCCGCAAAATGGCTTGAGGCCATGAAATCTGAGATGGGATCCATCTATGAGAACAAAGTGTGGACTTTGGTTGACTTGCCCGATGATCGGCAAACCATAGAGAATAAATGGATCTTCAAGAAGAAGACTGACGCTGATGGTAATGTTACTGTCTACCAAGCTTGACTTGTTGCAAAAGGTTTTTGATAAGTTCAAGGAGTTGACTATGTTGATACCTTCTCACTCGTAGCGATGCTTAAGTCTGTCCGAATCATGTTAGCAACTGCCACATTTTATGATTATGAAATTTGGCAAAAGGATGTAAAAACTGCATTCCTTAATGGATATCTTGAAGAAGAGTTGTATATGATGCAACCATAAGGTTTTGTCGATCCTAAAGGTGCCAACAAAGTGTGCAAGCCCCAGAGATCCATTTATGGACTAGTGCAAGCCTCTCGGAGTTGGAATATACGCTTTGATAGTGTGATCAAAGCATATGGTTTTATACAGACTTTTGGAGAAGCCTGTATTTACAAGAAAGTGAGTGGGAGCTCTGTAGCATTTCTAATATTATATGTGGATGACATATTGTTGACTGGAAATAATAACGAATTTCTGGATAGCATAAAATGATACTTGAATATATTGTGGAATTTTTCAATGGAAGACCTTGGTGAAGCTGCTTATATATTGGGCATCAAGATCTATAGAGATAGATCATTACGCTTAATTGGACTTTCACAAATCACATACCTTGATAAAGTTTTGAAGAAGTTCAAAATGGATAAGTCAAAGAAAGGGTTCTTGCCTGTGTTACAAGGTGTGAAGTTGAGTCAGACTCAATGCCTGACCACTGCAGAAGATAGAGAGAAAATGAAAGTCATTCCCTATGCCTCAGCCATAGGTTCTATCATGTATGCAATGTTGTGTACAAGACTTGATGTGTGCGTTGCTATAAGTTTAGCAGGGAGGTACCAAAGTAATCCAGGAGTGGATCACTGGACAGCGGTCAAGAACATCCTGAAATACTTGAAGAGGACTAAGGATATGTTTCTCGTTTATGGGGGTGGCAAAGAGCTTGTCGTAAATGGTTATGTCGATGCAAGCTTTGACACTAATCTGGATGACTCTAAGTCGCAAACCAGATAGGTATTTAATTTGAATGGTGGAGCTGTAAGTTGGTGCAGTTCCAAGCAGAGCGTCGTGGCGGGATCTACGTGTGAAGCGGAGTACATAGCTGCTTCGAAAGCAGCAAATGAAGGAGTCTAGATGAAGGAGTTCATATCCGATCTAGGTGTAATATCTAGTGCATCGGGTCTAATGAAAATCTTTTGTGACGATACTGGAGCAATTGCCTTAGTGAAGGAATCTAGATTTCACAAGAGAACCAAACACATCAAGAGACGCTTCAATTCCATCCGCGGTTAAGTCAAGGAGGGAGACATAGAGATTTGCAAGATACATATGGATCTGAATGTTGCAGACCCATTAACTAAGCCTCTCTCATGAGCAAAACATGATCAACACCAAGACTCCATGGGTGTTAGAATCATTACTATGCAAGTGGGAGACTGAAGGAAATATGCCCTAGAGGCAATAATAAAGTTGTTATTTATATTTCCTTATGTCATGATAAATGTTTATTATTAATGCTAGAATTGTATTAACCGGAAACTTAGTGCATGTGTGAATACATAGACAAACAGAGTGTCCCTAGTACGCCTCTACTTGACTAGCTCGTTAATCAAAGATGGTTAAGTTTCCTGACCATAGACATGTGTTGTCATTTGATGAACGGGATCACAACATTAGAGAATGATGTGATGGACAAGACCCATCCGTTAGCTTAGCATAATGATCGTTTAGTTTTATTGCTATTGCTTTCTTCATGACTTGTACATATTCCTCTGACTATGAGATTATGCAACTCTGAATACCGGAGGAACACCTTGTGTGCTATCAAACGTCACAACGTAACTGGGTGATTATAAAGACTCTCTACAGGTGTCTCCTAAGGTGTTTGTTGAGTTGGCATAGATCGAGATTAGGATTTGTCACTCCGAGTATCAGAGAGGTATCTTTGGGCCCTCTCGGTAATTCACATCACTATAAGCCTTGCATGCAATGTAACTATAATGAGTTAGTTGAGGGATGATGCATTACAGAACGAGTAAAGAGACTTGCCGGTAACGAGATTGAACTAGGTATGATGATACCGATGATCGAATCTCGGGCAAGTAACATACCGATGACAAAGGGAATAATGTATGTTGTTATGCGGTTTTACCGATAAAGATCTTTGTAAAATATTTAGGAGCCAATATGAGCATCCACGTTCCACTATTGGTTAATGACCAGAGATGTGTTCGGTCATGTCGAGATAGTTCTCGAACCCGTAGGGTCCGCACGCTTATTGTTCGATGATGATTTGTATTATGAGTTATATGTTTTGTTAACCGAAGTTTGTTCGGAGTCCCGGATGAGATCACGGATATGACAAGGAGTCTCGAAATGGTCGATAGGTAAAGATTGATATATTGGAAGGTTATATACGGTCACCGGAATGGTTCCAATAAGGTTCAGGGATTTTTGGGAGTACCGGGAGGCTATCGGAACCCCCCGAGAAAGTTAATGGGCCTAATCGGCCATAGTGGAGGAGAGGAGGCAGCCCACGGGAGGAGGCGACCCCCTTTCCCAATCCGAATTGGACAAGGGGAGGGGGCACGACCCCCCTCTTCCTTCTCCTTCTCCCTTCTTTCCCCTTTCCCCTCTCCGTTGGTAGGAAGGGGAGGGCGAATCCTACTTGGACTGGGAGTCCAAGTAGGACTCCCCCCTTGGCGCGCCCCCCTTGGGCCAGCCACCTCCTCCTCCCTCCTTTATATACGGGGGCATGGGGCACCCCAAAGGAATACCAAGATTTCTCTTAGCCGTGTGCGGCGTCGTAGTGCTTTCGGCGAAGCCTTGCGCGAATCACCATCACCGTCACCATGATGTCATGCTGTCGGAACTCTCCCTGGACCCTCTACTGTATCTAGAGCTCGAGGGAAGTCATTGAGTTGAACATGTGCTGAACACGGAGGTGCTGTATGTTCGGTACTTGGATCGGTTGGATCGTGAAGACGTTCGACTACATCAACCACATTAACCTAACGCTTCCGCTTTCGGTCTACGAGGGTACGTGGACACATTCTCCCCGTCTCGTTGCTATGCATCTCCTATATAGATCTTGCATGATCGTAGGATTTTTTTGAAATTGAATGTATGTTCCCCAACATGTTCGTCGCACGAGCCCATCCGAGGATCTCATGCCACACCTGGCGAGAGAAAGAGCAGCCTACGAGGAGGTGATGCATGGTCTCCTCGTCCTGATCACATAGTGCACAATCGTCCTCGTGTGGTAGCCTGCGGTGTGCAAGTCGCTCCGCGGTCCAACAACGATCTCGCATGGCCAGCCATAAGGAGAAACTTGATGCAAAGGGGTGCCCAAGGTCACCAAGTGAGGCTCCAATGTGGGTCTTCACAAGCACCGATGAATAGTGCCTTATAGCAGGATCTCGCCGAGTATTTGGCGGAGGAAGTCCATCGCCATCTGAGCACATCTGGCTCGGGGGAGAGGTGGGTGTGGCGCACTCTATGCCAGAGGTCGACATATTGCACCATGGCTGCCGGCCCAAGTGCACCACAGATGTCCTGGACCCAAGAATGTAGGTATAGACGGTCGCGCATGCTATGCTCCTTCCGCAGGCATCTCGTGATGAGCGCATAGACGAGCGAGGAAATCTCGGCCGCCGATTGTCTGTCGATCCAGTGGTTTGTCCAGAACCTGCAGGTGTCTCCTGCACCAAGCTGCCAAGTCGTAGAGGCTCTGAAGATTGCGCTCACGTCCACGTCATGAGGTATGTAGAGGTGGCTCCAAGGGCGTGAGGCATCCGTAATCTGAAGCCAAAGCCATCGAACACAGAGGGAGATGCTCGTCCGGTGGATATCTCTAATGCCAAGGCCACCAAGGGAGATGGAGCGGCATACGCGCTGCCAGTTAACAAGGCACTGGCCACCATTGGCCTCTTTTGAACCTTCCCAAAGGAATCCTCGAATGATCCGGTTCACTTTCTTGATGGCAGTGTTGTTGAAGGCAACGACGATGAGGAAGTGCGTGGGGATGGCACAAAGGACATGGCAAACAAGGGATAGGCGGTCTCCTCTGGATAGCATAGAGGCCTACCATGTGGAAAGCTTGCGCCTGAGCTTGTCAATGATCGGTTGCAAGCTCGTCGTGGAGGCCTTGTGGACGGAGAGGGGCAGCCCAAGATAGGTGATGGGGAACACTACAAAAAAAATACACATCCGTGACATTTTGGGCCGAACGAATATTTTTTCTGTCATACTTATTACACTTCTATGATGATAATTGTGACAAAACCCAGTATCATCATAGATGTGGTGGGATCCTACTTCTATGACAAAAAATCATGACAGAAAATTGGCTTTTCGTCCTGGGCGGGCCGGAGACGCAGCTGCATGACATTCGTTGGGCCGTCCATGACGAAGAAAATCGTGGTAGAAGCGAGGGCGAGGAAAATATCCGGGGAGTTCCCGGTTACGGTGGGTGGTCGGGGGCCAAGCGATGCACGTTTCTCTCGTACGTACATGCGTGTGTGCGAGGCATTGCGCTCTAACTGAACCCGAGTGAGGCGTTGGGCTCTAACTGAACCTGAGTGATTGCACTGCAGGCTATGCGCTACTGAACCCGAGCGATCGATTGTTCCCTTGCTGTTAACTGAACCCGAGTGATTCCTTCGCAAGTGCTACTAAATGAAGCTGATCGAACACTGCTGCCTCCTTCCCTAGATTAACAGTGAACGTTGTTGAGGGGTTTGGATGAACAGTTCCCCATGGGGGGTTGGATGCACAGAAACCCGTGGTAGTAGGCCGTTGCTGCTCGATGAACAGTACCTCGATCGATCGAGCCGGTGGATGAACAAGACCCCATGGAGGGCTAGATGAACAGGACCCCATGGAGGGCTGGATGAACAGGACCCCGTGGAGGGCTGGATGAATAGGACCCCGTGGAGGGCTGGATGAACAGTAGCTGGTGGAGGGCTGGATGAACAGTAGCCCGTGGAGGGGTGGTTGAACAGCACCCACATGGAGAGGGCTGGTTGAACAATAGTCGGTGGAGGAGCGCGTGGTGGAGGCTGGATGAACAGGAGCCCCGTGGATGAACAGTCGCAGGTGGAGGCTAGAGGAGGTGGACGGTGGATGAACAGTAGCTCGTGGAGGCAGTCGACGGTGGAGATGAATAGTATCCCGTGGAGTTCCGTTTTCGGTATGCCACACCCCTCCCGATGAACAGTACCCCCCGTTTCGACCATGGTGCTCCAACACAAGTCCGTTTCCTCCGTTTTGCGGTATGCCACACCCCTCCCAATCAACAGGACCCCGTTTCGACCGTAGGAGGTCCGTTTCCTCTGTTTTGCCGTACGCCAGACCCCTCCCGATGAACAAGATCCCGTTTCCACCGTGGCCGGTCGAACACAAGGGCATTTCCGTTCTGCGGTACGCCATGCCTCGTTTCCATTACGTGTTCCGTCCAAGCCGGTTGGCTCCCGATGAACAGCACTCGTTCCGTTGCCTCCCGATGAACACCACACATTTCTTTGCCTCCCCATGAACACCACGCATTTCTTTGCCTCCCCATGAACACGACGACGACGCAGTTTCTCCATTCCAACCCAACCATAGCCACGTACACGAGCCCTGGCCGTACGTATGCGCGAGTAGGCGTTCGAGACCCCGCCCGTATGTACGTATGTGGCCGTATTTCCTTTCTTGCACCCTGGCCGCTGTACGTATGTGTACATGCTATGCGCACGCCTCTACTGCCACCCGTGTGCACCTCTACTAACGCACGTGCCCTTCCTTACACAGCCACGGTTCATCGCTGCAGCCTGCTGATACGTCTCCAGAGTATCTATAATTTTTGATTGTTCCATTCTATTATATTATCAACCTTGGATGTTTTATATGCATTTGCTATTTTATATGATTTTTGGGACTAACCTATTAACCTAGAGCCCAGTGCCAGTTTCTGTTTTCCCCTTGTTTTTGAGTATCGCAAAGAAGGAAAACCAAACGGAGTCTAATTGACCTGAAACTTGACGGGGCTTATTTTTGGACCAGAAGAAGGACAGTAAGTAAAAGAATTGGGCCAGAAGAGTCTCGGGCTGCCCACAAGGGTGGGGGCGTGCCCACCCCCTGGGCGTGCCCCCCTTCCTCGTGGACAGCCCGGAGACACCCCTGACTTGTTCCCGACTCCAACACCTCTTATATAACCTGAAACCTCCATAAAATAACCTAGATCAAGAGTTCCGCCGCCAGAAGTCTCCGTAGCCACTGAAAACCAATCTAGACCCGTTCCGACACCCTGCCGGAGGGGGAATCCCTCTTCGGTGGTCATCTTCATCGTCCCAATGCTCTCCATGACGAGGAGGGAGTGGTTCTCCCTCGGGGCTGAGGGTATGTACCAGTAGCTATGTGTTTGATCTCTCTCTCTCTCTCTCTCTCGTGTTCTTGAGTCGGCACGATCTTGATGTATCGCGAGCTTTGCTATTATATTTGGATCTCATGATGTTTCTCCCCCTCTACTCTCTTGTGATGAATTGAGTTTTCCCTTTGAAGTTATCTTATCAGATTGAGTCTTTAAGGATTTGAGAACACTTGATGTATGTCTTGCATGTGCTTATCTGTGGTGACAATGGGATATCACGTGATCCACTTGATGTATGTTTTGGTGATCAACTTGCTAGTTCCGTGACCTCGTGAACTTATGCATAGGGGCTGGCACACATTTTTGTCTTGACTATCCGGTAGAAACTTTGGGGCACTCTTTGAAGTTCTTTGTGTTGGTTAAATAGATGAATCTGAGATTGTGTGATGCATATCGTATAATCATACCCATGGATACTTGAGGTGACATTAGAGTATCTAGGTGACATTAGGGTTTTGGTTGATTTGCGCCTTAAGGTGTTATTTTACTACGAACTCTAGGGATGTTTGTGACACTTATAGGAATAGCCCAACAGATTGATCGGAAAGAATAACTTTGAGGTGGTTTCGTACCCTACAAAAATCTCTTTGTTTGTTCTCCGCTATTAGTGACTTTGGAGTGACTCTTTGTTGCATGTTGAGGGATAGTTAAATGATCCAATGATGTTATTGTTGTTGAGAGAACTTGCACTAGTGAAAGTATGAACCTTAGGCCTTGTTTCCTAGCATTGCAATACCGTTTACGCTCACTTTTACCACTTGCTACCTTGCTGTTTTTATATTTTCAGATTACAAAAACCTATATATACCATCCATATTGCCCTTGTATCACCATCTCTTCACCGAACTAGTGCACATGTACAATTTACCATTGTATTGGGTGTGTTGGGGACACAAGAGACTCTTTGTTATTTGGTTGTAGGGTTGTTTGAGAGAGACCATCTTCATCCTACGCCTCCCACGGATTGATAAACCTTAGGTCATCCACTTGAGGGAAATTTGCTACTGTCCTACAAACCTCTGCACTTGGAGTCTACAAGAAGAAGGTTGTGTAGTAGACATCAAGCTCTTTTCTGGCGCCATTGCCGAGGATATTAGCGCTTGAAGGTATATCTTTAGATCTTGCAATCGAATCTTTTTGTTTCTTGTTTTATCACTAGTTTAGTCTATAAAAGAAAACTCCAAAAAATGGAATTAAGGGTACCTCATATGCTTCATGTTTTTAATATCTTTCATGAAAATAAGGATTCCGATAATTGTGCCAAAATGCTAGAAGAAGAATGTATTAAAATGTTTGGCACTAAATATTTTGATGATGAGCATGATTGCAATGTTGTTAGTATGAATTCTTTGAATATCCATGATGCTAATGATATGCAAAGCCACAAGCTTGGTGTTGCTATGTTTGATGAAGATGATATTTTTTGCCCTCCAAGTTTTGATGAGCAAATTTATTTTGATGATAGCATGCCACCTATTTATGATGATTATATTGATGAAAGTGGGTTTGGAAGAGTGTCAACTTTAGGAAGTAATGATCCCACTATTTTGGAGGGTGTTGAATCTTGTTGTGATAATTATGAAAGTGGGTTTGGAGAGGTCAAGACTTTAGTTAAATGTTAATCCCACTATTTTCGAAGAGCGTCAACTTTGCATGCTTGTAGATCATGAAAAGAATGCTTTATGTGATGGTTACTGCTACCTCTTGAGCACTGCGTTGGTTTTCCCTTGAAGAGGAAAAGGTGATGCAGTAGAGCAGCGTAAGTATTTCCCTTAGTTTTTGAGAACCAAGGTATCAATCCAGTAGGAGGCCACGCACGAGTCCCTCACACCTACACAAACAAATAAACTCCTCGCAACCAACACAATTAAGGGGTTGTCAATCCCTTCATGGTCACCTATGAGAGTGAGATCTGATAGATATGATAAGATAATATTTTTTGGTATTTTTATGATAAAGAGAAATAAAGATGCAAGTAAAATAAATGGCAAAGGAAATAACTAAGTATTGGAAGATTAATATGATGGAAAATAGACCCGGCGGCCATAGGTTTCACTAGAGGCTTCTCTCGAGAGCATAAGTATTATGGTGGGTGAACAAATTACTGTTGAGCAATTGACAGAATTGAGCATAGTTATGAGAATATCCAGGTATGATCATGTATATAGGCATCACGTCCAAGACAAGTAGACCGACTCTTGCCTGCATCTACTACTATTACTCCACACATCGACCGCTATCCAGCATGCATCTAGAGTATTAAGTTCAAGAGAACAGAGTAACGCTTTAAGCAAGATGACATGATGTAGAGGGATAAACTCATGTAATATGATATAAACCCCATCTTGTTATCATCGATGGCAACAACACAATACGTGCCTTCTTGCCCCTACTGTCACTGGGAAAGGACACTGCAAGATTGAACCCAAAGCTAAGCACTTCTCCCATTGCAAGAAAGATCAAACTAGTAGGCCAAACCAAACTGATAATTCGAAGAGACTTGCAAAGATAACCAATCATACATAAAAGAATTAAGAGAAGATTCAAATATTGTTCATAGATAAACTTGATCATAAACCCACAATTCATCAATCTCAACAAACACACCACAAAAGAAGATTACATCGAATAGATCTCCATAATAGAGGGGGAGAACTTTGTATTGAGATCCAAAAAGAGAGAAGAAGCCATCTAGCTAATAACTATGGACCCATAGGTCTGAAGTAAACTACTCATACTTCATCGGAGAGGCTATGGTGTTGATGTAGAAGCCCTCCGTGATCGATACCCCCTCCGGCGGAGCTCTGGAAAAGGCCCCAAGATGGGATCTCGTGGATACAGAAAGTTACGGTGGTGGAATTAAGGTTTTGGCTCCGTATCTGGTAGTTTGGGGGTACATAGGTATATATAGGAGGAAGGAGTACGTCGGTGGAGCAACGTGGGCCCCACGATGGTGGAGGGCACGCCTGGGAGAGGGGTAGGCGCGCCCCCTACCTCATGCCTTCCTTGTTGATTGCTTGACGTACGGTCCAAGTCCTTTGGATCATGTTCATTCCGAAAATCACGTCCCCAAAGGTTTCATTCCGTTTGGACTCCGTTTGATATTCTTTTTCCGCGAAACCCTAAAATAAGCAAAAAAAAACAGCAATTCTGGGCTGGGCCTCCAGTTAATAGGTTAGTCCCAAAAATAATATAGAAGTGTATAATAAAGCCTAATAATGCCCGAAACAGGATATAATATAGCATGGAACAATCAAAAATTATAGATACGTTGGAGACGTATCAAGCATCCCCAAGCTTAATTCCTGCTCGTCCTCGAGTAGGTAAATGATAAAAACAGAATTTTTGATGTGGAATGCTACTTGGCATAACTTCAATGTATTTCTTCTTAATTGTGGTATGAATATTCAGATCTGAAAGATTCAAGACAAAAGTTTAATATTGACATAGAAATAATAATACTTCAAGCATACTAACTAAGAAATTATGTCTCTTCAAAATAACATGGACAAAGAAAGTTATCCCTACAAAATCATATAGTCTGGCTATGCTCGATCTTCACCACACAAAGTATTCAAATCATGCACAACCCCGATGACAAGCCAAGCAATTGTTTCATACTTTTGGTGTTCTCAAACTTTTTCAATCTTCACGCAATACATGAGCGTGAACCATGGACATATCACTATAGGTGGAATAGAATGGTGGTTGTGGAGAAAACAAAAAGGGAGAAGATAGTCTCACATCAACTAGGCGTATCAACGGGCTATGGAGATGCCAATCAATAGATATCAATGTGAGTGAGTTGGGATTGCCATGCAACGGATGCACTAGAGCTATAAATGTATGAAAGCTCAACAAAAAGAAACTAAGTGGGTGTGCATCCAACTTGCTTGCTCACGAAGACCTAGGGCATTTGAGGAAGCCCATCGTTGGAATATACAAGCCAAGTTCTATAATGAAAAATTCCCACTAGTATATGAAAGTGATAGCATAGGAGACTCTCTATCATGAAGATCATGGTGCTACTTTGAAGCACAAGTGTGGAAAAAAGGATAGTAGTATTGCCCCTTTTTATTTTTTTGGCCTTCTTTTTTTATTTGGCCTTTCTCTTTTTTTATTGGGACAATACTCTATGAATGAGGATCATCACACTTCTATTTATTTCAACTCAATGATTACAACTCGATACTAGAACAAAGTATGACTCTATATGAATGCCTCCGGTGGTGTACCGGGATAGCAATGATGCATGAGTGACTTATATGAAAGAATTATGAACGGTGGCTTTGCCAAAACTAAAATGTCAACTACATGATCATGCGAAGCAATATGACATTGATGGAGCGTGTCAAAGTAAACGGAATGGTGGAAAGTTGCATGGCAATATATCTCGGAATGGCTATGGAAATGCCATGATAGGTAGGTATGGTGGCTGTTTTTAGGAAGGTATATGGTGGGTGTATGATACCGGCGAAAGGTGCACGGTATTAGAGAGGCTAGCAATGGTGGAAGGGTGAGAGTGCGTATAATCCATGGACTCAACATTAGTCATAAAGAACTCACATACTTATTGCAAAAATCTATTAGTTATCGAAGCAAAGTACTACGCGCATGCTCCTAGGGGGATAGATTGGTAGGAAAATACCATCACTCGTCCCCGACCACCACCCATAAGGAGGACAATCAATAAATACATCATGCTCCGACTTCTTAACATAACGGTTCACCATACGTGCATGCTACGGGAATCACAAACTTCAACACAAGCATTTCTCAAATTCACAACTACTCAACTAGCACGACTCTAATATCACCATCTCCATATCTCAAAACAATTATCAAGTTTCAAACTTCTCATAGTATTCAACACACTCATAAGAAAATTTTATTATTAATCTTGAATGCCTAACATAATTAAAGCAAATTACCATGCTGTTTTGTAGGACTCTCAAAATAATCTAAGTGAAGCATGAGAGAACAAAAGTTTCTATAAAACAAATCTACCAACGTGCTCTAAAAGATATAAGTGAAGTACTAGAGCAAAAACTATATAACTCAAAAGATATAAGTGAAGCACATAGAGTATTCTAACAATTTCCAAATCATGAGTGTCTCTCTCAAAAAGGTGTGTGCAGCAAGGATGATTTTGTAAAACTAATAAATAAAGATTCAAATAATACAAGACGCTCCAAGCAAAACACATATCATGTGGTAAATAAAAATATAGCTCCAAGTAAAGTTATCGATAGAAGTAGACGAAAGAGGGGATGCCTTCCGGGGCATCCCCAAGCTTTGGCTTTTAGGTGTCCTTAGATTATCTTGGGGGTGCCATGGGCATCCCCAAGCTTAGTCTCTTTCCACTCCTTGTTCCATAATCCATCAAATCTTTACCCAAAACTTGAAAACTTCACAACACAAAACTTAAAGTAGAAAATCTCGTGAGCTCCGTTAGCGAAAGAAAGCAAAACACCACTTCAAGGTACTGTAATGAACTCATTATTTATTTATATTGGTGTTAAACCTACTGTATTCCAACTTCTCTATGGTTTATAAACTATTTTACTAGCCATAGATTCATCAAAATAAGCAAACAACACACGAAAAACAGAATCTGTCAAAAACAGAACAATCTGTAGTAATCTGTAGCTAACGCAAGATCTGGAACCCCAAAAATTCTAAAATAAATTTCTGGACGTGATGAATTTATCTATTAATCATCTGCAAAAATAATTAACTAAATATCACTTTCCAAATAAAAATGGCAGCAGTTCTCGTGATCGCTAAAGTTTCTGTTTGTTTACAGCAAGAATACTTTCCCCAAGTCTTCCCAACGGTTCTAATTGGCACAAACACTAATTAAACACAAAAACACAACCACTACATAGCATAGATAAATTATTTATTACTAAAGAGGAGCAAAAAGCATGGAATAAAAATAAAATTGGGTTGCCTCCCAACAAGCGCTATCGTTTAACGCCCCTAGCTAGGCATGAAAGCAAGGATAGATCTAGGTATTGCCATTTTTGGAAGGCAATCCATAAGTAGCTCTCATAATAGATTCATAAGGTAATTTAATTTAATTTCTAGGGAAGTGTTCAATGCCTTTCCTTAACGGAAATTGGAATCTAATATTCCCTTCCTTCATATCAATAATTGCACCAATCGTTCTAAGGAAAGGTCTACTAAGAATAATAGGACATGAAGGATTGCAATCTGTATCAATAACAATAAAATCCACGGGCACATAATTCCTATTTGCAACAATAAGAACATCATTAATTCTTCCCATAGTGTCAGATTTCGGGTTCCGGCAGACCCTTGAGGTTCGAACACGGGGGTGCGCGCGGAGATTTCGCCTCCTACCTACCTGCACCCCTCCACCTCGCTAAGATCTAGGCTATGGAAAGAACAACACAAGAGACACAGGGTTTATACTGGTTCGGGCCACCTTTGTGGTGTAATACCCTACTCCATTGTGTGGTGTGGTGGATTGCCTCTTGGGCTGATGATGATGAGCAATACAAGGAAGAACAACCTCGCGAGGGTCTATTCTTGGCTGGGGGGGATGAACTGCTAGGAGGAGTTCAGTCACCCATCTCTCTCTCTCTCTCTCTCTCTCCCTCTCTGATTTTCCTCTCGATCTCTCTCTGATCGATCTCCCACCGATCGATCTCCTTCCTTCTCTACCCTGTGGGTGGCTGGTCCTATTTATAGGCAAAGGCCCTGGGCCTCTTCCCAAATATTGAGCGGGAAGGGCGCCAACAATTGGCCATTTTGAAGGGGAACATCTGGTACACTTATCCTGACTAAAGCTGGTCCTTGCCTACCAAAGGCTCTGGTGATGACGCTGGCTTGGGCTCCACAATGACTTCCTCCCTGCTGTTGGACTGGTCTTGGTCTCGTTGCACCGAAACGGGTGCCTTTGCTTGATGCTCTCGCCTGCGCTTGCTCCCTTTGCACCAAAGAGGAAAGGAGGACACTGCGCGGCTGGCGCCCGCCTGGCGCCTTTGGTCGTCATGGCTTGCGTCACGGGCACCTCGTGAGGTACCCCGTCTTGATCTCTCCGCCTCCTCGCGAGCCAGCCTGATGAGGCCGTGCCTGAGGAAGCTTCGTGTCCTCCGCCCTGCGAGGCTTGGCCCCTCGCGAGGGTCTTGGGTCTGTGTTGATGAAGATGGGCCGTGCTGGGCCCCCCTTTGTGCCACGCTGCGGCCGCAGATAGGCAAGTCTGGGGACCCCCGTTCCCAGAACACCGACAGTAGCCCCCGGGCCCAAGGCGCGCCCGAACTTGGCCGTGCAGGGAGGCGGAAGGGTAAGGGTGAAGCGCCACGGGCCCTAACAGCCTGCGGCCTTGGGCGCCGTGTGGCGGTTGATTGGACGTGAGCGCCTTAGCAACCGCGGGAGTTGATAAAGGAGCGGCATCTGCCTGGGCTTTGCTTTCTGCTTTCTCTGGTTGCTGCTCAGATCCCCTGTCTTGCGCCTCTCCTTCCTTCCTCCAAAATTTCCAGATCTAGTCCGACCGCGTGACCTAGGAAGCCATGGTGCCTCGTCAGTCCCCGGCCGGAGCTTGGTACTTGTCTGCCCTGGACTCGCCGAATGTGTCGGAGGCGAGCCTCACCCGGTTGCGCCGGATGGTGGCGGTGTAGGGCATCGACGGGGTGAAGGTGTTCAAGGCCGGCTCCGCCACCCCTGAGGGCCAAGGGAGCACCTTCTATCCGTTCTTCATAAGCGCCATTGCTACTGGCCTGGTGCCTCCCTTCTCCGAGTTCTTCTGCTCTGTCCTCCGCCATTATAAGCTACAGGCTCTGCAGCTCCACCCAACTCCGTCCTTCTCCTGGCAATCTTCGCCTATTACTGCGAGGCTCACATAGGGGTGCAGCCCTCATTGGCCTTGCTGCGCCACTACTTCTACCTCCGGACCTCTCGCGGTCCTGCTTCTGCGTGCGCGAGCTTCATCGCGTATGGTGGCGCCATTGCCATTTCGAACCCCGGGAAAAGGATTGAGGGCTTCAGGAGCAAGTGGGTCTTGGCAGATGCTGGGCGCATCCACCCTCGGCTGATCTTGCCCACGGAGCAACCCACAAGCTCCAGCGATTGCGGTCGAGTGGAGCTCGCGGACCCCCGCGCGAAGCTGGTGTTGGAGAAGATGGACGCGGATCTGAGGCCGGCCAACATGGTGGCAGCGAAGCTGACCGGCGCGTCACTGCTGAGGGAATTCCTGGAGCACCAGCTGGCTCCGCTTCGGCAGTACTCACTTCCGATGTGGAGGCCCCATCCGAGCCCCGCGGCCTTGGCTGACGGAGATCTGGCTGCGGTCCTCCAATCTCTGGTCGGGGGCGATGTGGCGAGGTTGGAGGGCGCTCCTACGCCCTTGTTCCTCCACGACGACTGGGAGCAGGTAGTGGAGTCCATGCCCGTCTTCAACGGGGACGGGCCCATGCCCATGGAAACTCCCGGGGAATCAGTGGACGTGTCCTCCAACGACTCCAGCGAAGAGGAGGAAGGAGGGGATCGGGAAAAAGGGCCTGACTCTGAGGCGACTGACGGAGAGTCGAGGGCTCCCCTCCCCCGGCGCAGGTCCCGTGTTCTACGCCTCTCTCCGAGCGATGACGACGAGGATGATGACAAGTAGGAAGGTGGGAGCTTGGCCCCAATCCCGAAGAAGGACAGGACCGGGCTGATCTCCCGCGGGTCTGCCCCGGCCCCGAGGCGGACCGCAGACGCGCCTTCCGCTTCCAAGCTTCCCGAGGTTGACCCTTCCAGCCAGCTTTCAGGCTTCAAATTGGACTGGAGGCCGCTTGAGCTCACTGGCGATGACCCGTAAGCGCTTGATTCTTGTCTTTATTTCTTGTTCTGCTTCTGAGGCTTGACGTCCGCATCTCTTGGATAGGCTGGCGCCCGCAGCAAAGAAGCCAAAGGGAGCTCCTGAGGTTCCATCCGTGGCAGCGCCTCTGCCCGCGAAGGAGGGTGACCGCGACACACGGGATTCTCCTGCCCGGTCGTCCTCGCGAGGCCTGGCTGAGCCGGCTGGGGCGAGCTCAGCCCCCATGGCCCAAGTGACTCCCGAGGTGCCTTTGCCTGCTGCCGCCACTACAGCCGTTGGGGTGCAGCAGGCTCCGCCTCAGGATGCTGTGGTCGCGCTGCCGCCTTCTCCTCCTACTCCACCGGCTGCTGTGTCTCCGACTCCTCCTACCATTCTGGATCGTGCTGCTGCTGACCTAGACCGACTGCGGCAGGATCTTCTTGGCACCGACCCTCGCTTGGTGGCCGGGCGCTTGGAGCTGGCTTCAGGATGGGTTCACTCCGATGCTTCGATTCGGGCGGCGCTGGTCCAGGCCTCGATGGCCTATGATGAGGAGAGGCAGGCCGTCCTTGAGGTGAAGGCTGCTCGTGATGCAGCCCTGGGGGAGGTGGTCGACGTCCGTGGTCGCTACAAGGCGCTGGAGGACGAGTTGCAAGGCCTGCGGGACCAGCTCGCGAAAGAGGCCAGCCTTCGCCAAGAGCAGGAATAAGGCGTGAAGGCTCGCGAGGCGGCCATCAAGGAGAGGGAGGTCAAGCTCAGGAGGCGCCGCGACCGCCTAGGCGCGCTGGAGCAGGAGTTGGGGGCAAGGAAGGCCGAGCTGGACGACAAGGCCCAGGTTCTTGCCGAGGACCGCGTGGCCTTCGCGGAGATGGAGGCGAAGGCTCGCTCTTCACTGAGGACGCTTTACGACAGCGGCCTGGAGAGCCCGCTGGCTAGCGCCGAGGACGGCCCCGCCAAGCTGCTTCCCTTCCTGGTTCGCGCTCTTGAAGACGTCGCCCTTGGCCTTGGCCCCACGGCCGAGGCCGAGGCGCGTGTCCTGTCTTCTGCAGCGCTGACGCGGGTCCTCACCCACATCTACCTTCACGATCCCGGCGTCGACCTCGACAGCCTGCTGGAGCCAGTAAGCGGCGAGCGTGCCGCTGCCACCGCCGAGGCCGTGAAGGGTCACGCGGAGGCTCTGCTGGGGAAGTTCCGGGCCTTCAGCACCAAGCCAAAGCAAGGCGCTGCCGACCCCGCTGCTCCATGAGGCGAACCCACTCCGCATTGCTCCACCGCCGACAAGTGACTCCGTTGTGGCTCCTGTCCTGCCTTTAATTCCTGCACATGTATCATGCCTCGGGGAGGCGTTTAAACTTGCGTTTGGCATTGAGATAACAGTGTGGACTGTAATATTTGCTTTTGAATTCCTTGAAATTTATGCTTTTCCTTCCTACTTGCTTATGTTCTACGCCGGCAGAGCCCGGCCCCGCGCATACCTCAGCCGCCGTTAGCCCCGACCGGAAACCAGGACGGGACCAAGGAGTGAGGGGCTACGTGACAAGTTAGGCTCCTGAGTCGCGATGCTCAGGAGTCCCCCTTGGCGCACGAACAACAAGTAGGGAGGTGTGATGTGGGTGGATCTACCGTTCTCTGTCTGCAGAGCCCGGCCGCACACATACCTCAACCGCCGTTAGCCTTTCGGAACTAAGGAGTGAGGGGCTACTTGACCAGTTAGGCTCCTGAGTTGCGATGCTCAGGAGTCCCCCTTGACGCTCAAACGGCCTTCGTACCTTGGCTCCGCTCGGGGAGAGACGCGTGACGAACCAGGCCCGGGGGGGGCCTGGCTGGGCGGCGTGCGTCTGGGCGTGACCCAGGCGCAACCCTCGTGCCCAGCCCCCTCACGCGGCACTCCCGAGGGGAGGCGTTACGATGAGGCTAGACACTGAGCTCTGGGCTCCCTGAGGTTGATGCGGCCCGGGGGCCACCCTCAGTTGTTTATCACCAGCGCGGAGCATAGAGCTTCCGTATGTGTACGGGCATAGCCGCTCCTCGGCAGTGTCGTCAGCCAGCACGGAGCATGGTGCTTCCACTGGTATGTGGGAGGGGGCTCCCCTCCGGGAGGAGCCCCGGGGGCGTGTACAGCCCTGCCCTGACACATGGCTGGCACGGTAGGGCCTGGCGAGGTGTATCTAGGCACCCGTGAGCCAGCGCGGGACTCAGGGGCCCAACCTCTAGGCGGGTTGCGCCTGGCACTGGGCCTTATCTTGTGATGTGTCCCTGCAAACTTGGTTAGATGCCGGCACTCTACGTCCTCGGGTCCCGGCCCTCGAGCTGGTCTCAGCCGTCGCTGGTATGCCAGGTCGCGATGCCGTGGAGAAGGCCAGAGGGTGAGGGCTGGAGAGCCAGTAAGAGCCCTGAGTCACGATGTTCAGGTACCCCCCCCTTTAACGTGCAAGTGGTCGCATGGAGAAGAAGAGGTGCCGTGGACAGGCATCAAATAATCAAGCATGGTTGGTCGAACGCATAGCCGGAAATAAACGCAAAAGGGATACATGCCGCTGGGCCTGGCCCGAGCGACTTGGGGATGATGCAACCCGAGGGGCGCCCCCAACAAGGTAAGCTAACAACATGAAATAAAAGGGATACCTGCCACAGGGACGGACCCACGCGGCCTGGGAATAATGCAGCCCTGGGGGGGCGCTCCCAGCTGGAAGTAAAACTTGAAAGATGTCACCTGATGATATTGAGGACGAAGGAGTGTTGGTGTAGCAGACTCGGTGGGCTGCGGAAGCCGATCTTCACGAGCCCCCAGGCCTAGGGGCCTCGGGAGGCTCTGGAGGTGCTGGTGGCTCCTCACGGACCATCTCCATCTCCGCCAGGGCTGCGGAACGCCTGGCCTCTGGTGCCTCCATGATGTCCCTCATGAGGCGCTGGTACGTGGCAGCCGCGTTCGGCAAGCCGTAAGGCATGCGAACGTAGCCGTGGGGTGGACCTTCGCAGCGCCCCACTCGCGAGGGCCAGAGGCGCTCCAGAGAGGCGACCCGATTGTGCCCTGGTATGTCGATGCAGACGCGCAGCCCACCATCCTCGCCTGGATGGGGAGCCACTGCTAGTAGGTGGCGGCCACCTTTCATGACTCTTGACTCCTGTAGCTCCTGAATGGCCTTGCTGACGAACTCCTGAGGGTCTAGCTCTCCTTGCCTTACTCCTTCTTGAGGGAAACGTGCTTTGAAACACGCCTCCATGTGGTGCCCAAGCGCCTCCCATGTGACCTTAGCCAGGTCGGTGGCCCTCCAGGGGAGAGCCCCCGAGCCCTACCTAAGGAGGGCACTGGGCGCGCTTTCCTATGCGATGGAAGGAGGTTCCCCTTGGGCAGGCGCGGGCCCTGAGGGGCCTGCCTCCTGAGGGGCCGCGCCTGACGATGTCTTCTTCTTAGGGGCGGTCTCGGAAGCCTCCTGCTTCCGCAATCCGGGTCTTCCAGTGATGCGGCCTGAAAGGCTCGTTCCAGGGAACACACCGCGTCCTTCTCTTCACAGGGCACCGTGATGACTCCACCACTTCCTGGCATATTGAGGACGTTGTAGCCGTGGTGAGTTACGGCCATGAACTTGGCCAACGCTGGGTACCCAAGGATGGCGTTGTACGGCAGGCGAATGTGAGCGACGTCGAAGTCGATGAGCTCGGTGCGGTAGTTGTCGCGTGCCCCGAAGGTGACAGGAGGCGGACCTGCCCAATCGGGACCGTGGAGCCGTCGGTGACTCCGGAGAAAGGCTTGGTTGGCTGAAGCTGGCTGTAGGGCACTTGGAGATTGTTGAATGTTTCCACGGACAGGACGTTGAGCCCTGCCCCGCCGTCGATGAGGGTCCTGGTGACCACCACGTTGCTGATGATTGGGGAACAAAGCATTGGGAGGACTCCGGCTGTAGCCGCACACTTGAGCTGATCTGCTGAGCTGAACGTGATGGCGCACGCCGACCACCTGAGAGGGCGCGTGGCTTCGAGCTTGGGGAGGACTGCATTCACTTTGCGGGCGAACTGCTTGAAGATGCGTTGAGAGGCTGGGGCTTGAGCCCCGCGCAGGATGCAGGCGATCGCGCGCGGCTCCTGGAAGCCCCCAGCCCCCTCGTCCTGATGGCGGTCCTCATTTCTCCTTGGCTGCGGTGGCAGCGGAGGGAGGCATGCGTTGCCTTGTGGGTGATCCTCGCGAGGCTGATCCCTCCAGTCTCCCTCGCGAGGCGGGTCTTGCCAGCAATCCTCGGGAGGTCGATCGCGCCACCCTTGGCGCGGGCAGCGGTCTTCCCAGCGTCCTGCGTTCCTTCCTCCTCCTCGACCGTAGCCTCGGTCACCGCGGTCGGGGCGACGGCCGATCCTTCCTTCTCGCACGGCTCGGAGCTCTTGACATTCGTTGGTGTTGTAGGTGTGGAGCTCGTGGTACACACAGTACCGACTGCCCTTGGAAGGTTCGGGCTGATCTCTGCCCCGCTTGGTGTCTGGTTCTGCCGCGAGTACGGCAGCCCCCTTGCGCTTCACATCCTTGGCCTTAGGCTTCTTCTCTTCTGGGTCTGCGGCAGGCAGCTCGAGGAGGGAGAGACGCCCTTCCTCAGCCCTGGCGCACTTGGTTGCCAAGTTGAATAGCTCCAAGGAACTGCACAGGTCTTCATGCATCGCCAGCTCCTCCTTCATCTTGACATCGCGCACGCCGTCGGAGAAGGCTGAGATGATGGCCTCCTCGGTCACCTTGGGAATCTTGAGGCGTGCGTTGTTGAAGCGCTGGATGTACTTATGCAGGGTCTCCCCGGGTTGTTGCTTGATGCGGCGCATGTCGCTCACGGCGGGTGGCCGGTCGCGAGTACCTTGGAAGTTGGCGATGAAGCGGGTGCGCATCTCGTCCCAGGAGGAGACCGTGCCTGGAACCAGGTTCAGGAGCCAGGTGCGGGCCCCATCCTTGAGTGCCATGGGAAACCATTTCGCCATGACCTTCTCGTCTCCGTTGGCAGCTTCGATGCCCAGCTCATAGAGCTGGAGGAACTCCGCAGGGTCGACCGTGCCGTTGTAACGAGGAGGCAGGTCTGGCTTGAACTTGCCGGGCCACGCGACACTGCGTAGCTCGGTGGTGAAGGCACGGTAGCCTGCTGTGGCCACGGGAGGCCTTGGGTGACGGAGAGCTTGGTCTTGCATGTCCCCATGCACTGCAGCTGGGAGCAGCGCGGGGTCTTGACGTGCGGGAGTAGGAGCATGGTTGCGACGTGATGGAGCAGGGAGCACCCGAGCAGCTTCTTGCGGGCGAGGGACTTCTTGGCAGCTCTGCTCTTGCCGCGCTGGCACCTGATGGAGAGGGTTCCGCCCAGGGGCCACGCGCCTTGGAGCCATGGCGCCTTCTTGAGGAGGAGGCGGCCGGGGCGCCGCCGGAGCTTCGTCGCCCGCGCGGGGCAGGGTGCGGTGCAGCGGAACGGACGACACAGGAGAGACATTCTTCGTAGACGTCGTCGACGGGACGGTAGCGCAGGAGCTTGTTTGCCGCGATGAGCACAGCTTGAGCCTCCATGGGTGCGCGGAGCGCGCAGGACGAAGAACCAGCTGGGGTGAGCGAGGGAGTACTGGTGCGGCTGTCTTGCCGCACGGACAGATGCTGAGACGATGCTTACTGCTCGTCCCCCGCCGGGCCGGTGGCGGCGCTGACGGCAGGTGACGGGGAACGGCGAGGACGCCCGCCGACAGGAGCCGTCTAGGCGACGCGGGAAGCGAGAGCGGCCCAGCGCTCGGCGCGGGCCCGACGAGCGTCAGACATGGGCGGGATGGTCGGAGGAGAACGGGGTGGTGGAAGACGAATTCCGGCGCACCCCTACCTGGCGCGCCAAATGTCGGATTTCGGGTTCCGGCAGACCCTTGAGGTTCGAACACCGGGGTTAGCACGGAGATTTCGCCTCCTACCTACCTGCACCCCTCCGCCTCGCTAAGATCTAGGCTATGGAAAGAACAACACAAGAGACACAGGGTTTATACTGGTTCGGGCCACCGTTGTGGTGTAATCCCCTACTCCAGTGTGTGGTCTGGTGGATTGCCTCTTGGGCTGATGATGATGAGCAATACAAGGAAGAACAGCCACGCGAGGGTCTGTTCTTGGCTGGGGGGATGAACTGCTAGGAGGAGTTCAGTCACCCTTCTCTCTCTCTCCCTCTCTGATTTTCCTCTCGATCTCTCTCTGATCAATCTCCCACCGATCGATCTCCTTCCTTCTCTACCCTGTGGGTGGCTGGTCCTATTTATAGGCAAAGGCCCTGGGCCTCTTCCCAAATATTGAGTGGGAAGGGCGCCAACAATTGGCCATTTTGAAGGGGAACATCTGGTACACTTATCCCGACTAAAGCTGGTCCTCGCCTGCCAAAGGCTCTGGTGGTGACGCTGGCTTGGGCTCCACAATGACTTCCTCCCTGCCATTGGACTGGTCTTGGTCTCGTTGCACCGAAACGGGTGCCTTTGCTTGATGCTCTCGCCTGCGCTTGCTCCCTTTGCACCAAAGAGGAAAGGAGGACACTACGCGGCTGGCGCCCGCCTGGCGCCTTTGGTCGTCATGGCTTGCGTCATGGGCACCTCGTGAGGTACCCCGCCTTGATCTCTCCACCTCCTCGCGAGCCAGCCTTATGAGGCCGTGCCTGAGTAAGCTTCGTGTCGTCTGCCCCGCGAGGCTTGGCCCCTCGCGAGGGTCTTGGGTCTGTGTTGATGAAGATGGGCCGTGCTGGGCCCCCCTTTGTGCCACACCGCAGGCCGCAGGCAGGCAAGTCTGGGGACCCCCGTTCCCAGAACGCCGACACATAGGTTTCTCAATAGTGGAATCCGCAAGGTGCAAGTTTAAAGAGCAATCATCAAAATCACGGAAACCTAGCAAATCACACAAAGTCTTTGGAATCGTGGAAACACTAGCACCCAAATCACACAAAGCATAGCATTCATGATATTTAATCTTAATTTTAATAGTAGGTTCCCACTCATCATAAAGTTTTCTAGGGATAGAAACTTCCAACTCAAGTTTTTCTTCATAAGATTGCATCAAAGCATCAACGATATGTTTGGTAAAGGCTTTATTTTGACTATAAGCATGAGGAGAATTTAGCACGGATTGCAACAAGGAAATACAATCTATCAAAGAGCAATTATCATAATTAAATTCCTTGAAATCCAAAATAGTGGGTTCATTAATATTTAAAGTTTTGACTTCTTCAATCCCACTTTTAACAATTGTAGCATCAAGATCTAAAGACTCCGAATTTTTGGAACGCCTTCTAGGTAAAGGTGGATCATATTTAGTCCCATCATTATCAAGAGTCATATTATAACACAAAGATTTAATAGGGGACACATCAATAACTTTTATATCTCCATCTTTATTATCATGGAAACTAGAAGAACACGCTTTTATAAAGCAATCTTTCTTAGCACGCATCCTAGCGGTTGTTTCTTTGCAATAATCAATGGAAATTCTCATGGATTTATGAGACTCACTGAGATCATGCTTAGGAGGAATAGATCTAAGTTTCAAAGAATCAACATCAAGAGAAATTCTATCAACGTTCCTAGCCAACTCATCAATCTTAAGCAATTTTTGTTCAATCAAAGCATTGAAATTCTTTTGTGAGGTAATAAATTATTTAATATTAGATTCAAAATCAGAGGGTATCTTATTAAAATTTCCATAATAATTGTTGTAGGAATTATCATAATTATTAGAGGAATTACTAGGATACGGCCTAGGATTAAAGTTTCCTCTATACGCATTGTTACCAAAATTATTCCTACCAACAAAATTCACATCCAAAGATTCATTATTATTCTCAATGAAAGTAGACAAAGGCATATCATTAGGATTAGAAGAAACACTTTTATTAGCAAATAATTTCATAAGTTCATCCATCTTACCACTCAAAACATTAATTTCTTCTATCGCATGCAATTTCTTATTAGTAGATCTTTCAGTGTGCCATTGAGAATAATTAAACATAATATTATCTAGGAGTTTAGTAGCTTCTCCTAAAGTGATTTCCATAAAAGTGTCTCCCGCGGCCGAATCTAAAAGATTTCTAGAAGCAAAATTCAATCCGGCATAAATTTTTTGTATAATCATCCACGAATTCTAACCATGTGTAGGGAAATTACGTATCATTAATTTCATCCTCTCCCAAGCTTGTGCAACATGTTCATGACCAAGTTGCTTAAAATTCATAATATCGTTTCTAAGAGAGATGATCTTAGCGGGAGGAAAATACTTAGAGATAAAAGCATCTTTGCACTTATTCCATGAATCAATACTATCTTTAGGCAAAGACAAAAACCAAGCTTTAGCACGAGCGAAAAAGGAAATAGCTTCAATTTAACAATATCATTGTCCACAGCTTTCTTCTTTTGCATATCACACAAATCAACGAAGTTGTTTAGATGGGTAGCGGCATCTTCACTAGGAAGGCCAGAAAATGGATCTTTCATGACAAGATTCAGCAAAGCAGCATTAATTTCACAAGATTCAACATCGGTAAGAGGAGCAATCGGAGTGCTAATAAAATCATTGTTGTTGGTATTGGTAAACTCACACAATTTGGTATTATCTTTAGCCATTGTGACAAGCAAGCAATCTGACACACAAGCAAACAAGAAACGGGCAAAAAGAGGCGAATAGAGAAAGAGAGGGAGGATGGAGAGAGAGAGAGAGGGCGAATAAAACAGCAAGGGTGAAGTGGGGGAGAGGGAAACGAGAGGAAAATGGCCAATAATGTAATGCGGGAGATTAGGGTTTGTGGTGGGTACTTGGTATGTTGACTTTTGCGTAGACTCCCCGGCAACGGCGCCAGAAATCCTTCTTGTTACCTCTTGAGCACCGCGTTGGTTTTCCCTTGAAGAGGAAAGGGTGATGCAGTAGAGCAGCGTAAGTATTTCCCTCAGTTTTTGAGAACCAAGGTATCAATCCAGTAGGAGGCCACGCACGAGTCCCTCGCACCTACACAAACAAATAAACTCCTCGCAACCAACGCAATAAAGGTGTTGTCAATCCCTTCACGGTCACCTACGAGAGTGAGATTTGATAGATATGATAAGATAATATTTTTTTGGTATTTTTATCATAAAGAGAAATAAAGATCCAAGTAAAAAATGGCAAAGGAAATAACTAAGTATTGGAAGATTAATATGATGGAAAATAGACCCGGGGGCCATAGGTTTCACTAGAGGCTTCTCTCGAGAGCATAAGTATTACGGTGGGTGAACAAATTACTGTTGAGCAATTGACAGAGTTGAGCATAGTTATGAGAATATCTAGGTATGATCATGTATATAGGCATCACGTCCAAGACAAGTAGACCGACTCCTGCGTGCATCTACTACTATTACTCCACACATCGACCGCTATCCAGCATGCATCTAGATTATTAAGTTCAAGAGAACAGAGTAACGCTTTAAGCAAGATGACATGATGTAGAGGGATAAACTCATGCAATATGATATAAACCCCATCTTGTTATCCTTGATGAAGACAATACAATACGTGCCTTGCTGCCCCTACTGTCACTTGGAAAGGACACCGCAAGATTTAACCCAAAGCTAAGCACTTCTCCCATTGCAAGAAAGATCAATCTAGTAGGCCAAACCAAACTGATAATTCGAAGAGACTTGCAAAGATAACCAATCATACATAAAAGAATTCAGAGAAGATTCAAATATTGTTCATAGATAAACTTGATCATAAACCCACAATTCATTGATCTCAACAAACACACCACAAAAGAAGATTACATCGAATAGATCTCCACAAGAGAGGGGGAGAACTTTGTATTGAGATCCAAAAAGAGAGAAGAAGCCATCTAGCTAATAACTATGGACCCGAAGGTCTAAAGTAAACTACCCACACTTCATCAGAGGGGCTATGGTGTTGGTGTAGAAGCCCTTCGTGATCGATGCCCCCTCCGGCGGAGCTCCGGAAAAGGCCCCAATATGGGATCTCGTGGATACAGAAAGTTACGATGGTGGAATTAGGGTTTTGGCTCTATATCTGGTAGTTTGGGGGTATGTAGGTATATATAGGAGGAAGGAGTACGTCGATGGAGCAACATGGGCCCCACGAGGGTGGAGGGCGCGCCTGGGGGGTAGTATTACAAAAAAATACACTTCCGTGATGATACGTGTTTGTCACAGTAGGTCGCGTTTTTTGTCATGCATGTACATCCATGACAAATTTATGACAGAATCAAGATAGTCATACCTGTGCTGTCGTAGAAGTGTTCCATGACATTACCAAAATTATCATCACGGAAGTGTCCACTTCCATGACGATAAATCGCGCGTCACAGAAGTGCTTTCGTCAAGGGTGACCGACACGTGGCATCCACCGTAACGGAACGCTGTTAAGCTATCAGGTAGGGTTTTGGATCCGATAACCCGTTAATATCCCCGACAAATGGGAAATTTCCACATGTAAAATTCTTATTGGCCGGACGAAACACGTGTCAGCTCGTTAGTGGGTCAGATAGGCGCCTATGATATGTCGACACATGCCACTGCCCACCACTGGCCCATTTAGCTTACAAAGCCGGCCCATCTGACTTGGTCAAAAGTTAATGGGCTGGCCCATGAAAAGCCTGTTAACGGTCTCTTTGCAAATAGCCCATTTTACGGCCCGTTAACTCACGACCCGTTAGGCCCTAAAGGAAATCGGCCCAACAACATCATGTGGGCCATCGAATATAACACCCGCCCTTACACTTTCGGCCCATGTATGGCCCACGAGGCCTTCGTATCTTTCGGCCCTTTACAGGCCCACAGTGACTCTAGCCCATAATGAATAGTAATTTTCTTTATACCCGTTAACGGCCCATGATTTACATGGGCCATTTCCAGCCCGTGTTAGCTTTCGGCCTATTGACGGCCCATACGTTCTTGGGCTCCTTTTCGGCCCTCGATTACTTCCGACCCATTATTGGCCTGTTCCCGCAATGGGCCAAATTTGGCCCATGGCAAGAGTCGGCCCGTTACTAGCCTGTACCCCTAATGGGCCAAATTCGGCCCATGACAAGAGTCGTCCCGTTACTGGCCTGTTACCCTAATGGGCCAAATTCGTCCCATGGCAAGAGTCGGCCCGTTTCTGGCATGTTAACCCATTGCGCCGTTTCCAGCCCATCCTATATTCTGGCCCATTAACGACCCATTATGCATGTGACAGAATTAAGCCTTTGCTGTCCTACGGCCTGTTAACGGCCTATTACCGTGCAGGGCCGATACCAATTACGCCCGATTACGGCCCATGTAGACCCATTTATCCGACGGCCTAAGGCCCACCGATTATAGGCCCATTTATCAACGGCCCGTAGGTGACCCATGGATCCTACGGCCCGTATATGGCCCATGGTAGTTGCGGCCACTAGCAAACCAGGTAAAAAGAAGACTAGGAAATAAATAAGGCCGAAACTAACACTAGGCTATTAAGGCGATTGCACAGATTACATCCACTCGGCATCAAAGATTGCCACCAGTGCAAATATAGGGAACACCCTACACTATACAAAAATGGCTTGCTGTTTTCTTCAGCCGGTGGCTGCACGTTAAGAATAAATTTTGTATCACACCAAAACAAATTACAACTATATAACAAAAGGAAGGTTGGCATAAAACTTAACTGTCTAGCAGATAAATGCACCACCAGAAGTTCAGAAGCTCACTTCATTTGACCTGACTGTTACGTTTTCATGCTGTATTGTCCGATGGAGCACCATGACCCTCGCCTTCATTTCCCCTAGGCTCCTGAACAACATAGCAAATGTCTGATAGTCTGGTTTCAAAACCATGCATATCTTGACGACATTGAGCAATGTTTCTCCTTGTTTCACAAAGGGTCTCTGTTAGGTAATGGACTTGTGTCTGGAGCATAGATACAATATTGCTTTGAGCTTGCATATCTTGATCATGAGGTAGTTTGGACGATATTGCCTTAACAACCAACCCAGTATTACACAGGAATGTGCTTTTGGCACTGTTAGTGGACAGGCACTGACCCACTGCAACAAGAGCTGACATTGCAGTTATAGTTGCCTCGCCACCTTCAGAAGGTGGCGGTTCCACCATTTTTTCCATAGCTCGCTGAAAAGTTAAGGTTTTACATCAATAGTACCAGAACAAAAGATATTAAGTAGGCAGCAAAACCAAACAAAATAGCTTTGGTCTATATACAGAACTTATTCTGGTGAACCCATGTAAAATGTTAGTTGTATTTTATTGCATAGTACATAATAAAACCAGGCTCCAAACATATGACCATGTACCATTGCTAATGTATTGTCTATTTCTTCACATTGTATTGAGGGCTAAGGATAAAGAGATGAAGTTTATAATACAGTAAGCATAGTATGACATCATTCATATCACAAAACAACTGAGAACAGACAAATAGGCAATTGTAACGTTGTGTGGGCAAGTCCAGCACGGAACTAGATTACGGGCCAAGATCAAAGGAACATCACTCCTTTCTTTTAAACCTTCTAAGGTGCAATGATACGCTAAGACAATCGTGTATAAAATTGAAAAGAGTAATAGACATTGGCTGCAAACCATGCAGTTCAAGGCACAAGTTAGAGTAAGTAGTAGTTAAAAGGCATGCGGATTAAGGACTTACAACGGCGGCTTTGACTGGTGTAATCATGCCCATCTTCTTGCTGGTGTGACAGTCCTTGAAGATTTGCACAACATTTGGTTCAGGTACTTTTTGGTCCTTGCGGGCTTTCCTCTGCATTTCGAACAAGTCAATATAGATCTGATAATATGGTACAACGAAAAGAGTGAAACAACAGCTAATTACAAAAGCCTCGCAGTGTGCAATATAGCTACGAGATCCTGTCGTCTGTTGGAATTTCACTTTCGTATGGTTGGCCTTGTTCTTTGAACAGTTCACCTACAAGAAGACAGATTTGTGTGGCACATGCATAAATAGGACTTCAACATGTGATCTGATCACATATATATAATGTACCTGATACTTCGGATGAGACCAGTGTTTAACAAGGCCCCTCTAGTCTTCATCCGATATATTTTCCACTGGAGATGTTTGGGAAAGTTCACTGTTAGCCTTGCCTTCAAAGTGAGTTTTCCTCAAGTTATACCGATACTGTCACAGAGCAGACTTGAAAACATGGGTGCAAGCTTGTCTGGTTGCATCATCTTGGCTATCCAACTTGAACCTCATCTGTTGAAAATTATGGGAGTCTCATTATCAGCAACCTAGAAAGTATGGGACAGAGTAAGACGATATTACTAGTTTCCATACATAACCATACTTACAGATAAATGGTCGAGGAAGGTGTTGAACTGGGTTTCGTCTTTGTCATTCCTGTATTGAATCCATGTTGGGAGCATACGTACATGACACCTAACGGCAACCGCTGCCTCTGATACTAACTTGGCTGACTCTGTAGCATCATGTGGCCTTTTTAAACCTGCCTCAAAATGAATCTCCATTCTTCCTCCTCTAGATTTAGTTAACCTATCGAGCATTATCCCTGATGTTTGTTTCCTCTTGCGCCTAGGTGCTAGTCCAACAACGAACATAGGAAGTGTTAGTGTACATCATGAAGGAAATATGCCCTAGAGGCAATAATAAAGTTATTATTTATTTCCTTATATCATGATAAATGTTTATTATTCATGCTAGAATTGTATTAACCGGAAACATAATACATGTGTGAATACATAGACAAATAGAGTGTCACTAGTATGCCTCTACTTGACTAGCTCGTTGATCAAATATGGTTATGTTTCCTAGCCATAGACATGAGTTGTCATTTGATTAACGGGATCACATCATTAGGAGAATGATGTGATTGACTTGACCCATTCCGTTAGCTTAGCACTTGATCGTTTAGTTTGTTGCTATTGCTTTCTTCATAACTTATACATGTTCCTATGACTATGAGATTATGCAACTCCCGTTTACCGGAGGAACACTTTATGTGCTACCAAACGTCACAACATAACTAGGTGATTATAAAGGTGCTCTACAAGTGTCCCCGAAGGTACTTGTTGGGTTGGCGTATTTTGAGATTAGGATTTGCCACTCTGATTGACGGAGAGGTATCTCTGGGCCCTCTCGGTAATACACATCACTCAAGCCTTGCAAGCATTGCAACTAATAATTTAGTTGCGGGATGATGTATTACGGAACGAGTAAAGAGACTTTCCGGTAACAAGATTGAACTAGGTATTGAGATACCGATGATCGAATCTCAGGCAAGTAACATACCGATGAAAAAGGGAACAACGTATGTTGTTATGTGGTCTGACCGATAAAGATCTTCGTAGAATATGTAGGAACCAATATGAGCATCCAGGTTCCGCTATTGGTTATTGACCGGAGACGTGTCTCGGTCATGTCTACATAGTTCTCGAACCCGTAGGGTCCGCACGCTTAAAGTTCGGTGACGATCGTAATTAGGGTTTTTGTGTTTTGTTGTACCGAAGGTTGTTCGGAGTCCCGGATGTGATCATGGACATGACGAGGAGTCTCAAAATGGTCAAGACATAAAGATTGATATATTGGAAGCCTATATTTGGATATCGGAATCATTCCGGGTGAAATCGGGATTTTACTGGAGTACCGGGGGGTTACCGGAATCCCCCCAGGGGTTAATGGGCCTACATGGGCCCTAAGGGAGAAGAGGAGGGCCGGCCAGGGCAGGAGGCGCACCCCCTCCCCCCTAGTCCGAATAGGACAAGGAAGGGGGGGCGCCCCCCTTTCCTCTTTCTCCCTTCCCGTTCCTTCTCCAACAAGGCAAGAGGGGGGAGTCCTACTCCCGGTGGGAGTAGGACTCCTCCAGGCGCACCCCTAGGGGGCGGGCCGCACCTCCCCCTCCCTCCTTTATATACGGGGGTAGGGTGCACCCCATGACACACAAGTTGATCTTCGTGATCGTTCCTTAGCCGTGTGCGGTGCCCCCTTCCACCATATTCCACCTCGGTCATATCGTAGCGGTACTCAGGCGAAGCCCTGCGTCGGTAGAACATCATCACCGTCATCACGCCGTCGTGCTGACGAAACTCTCCCTCAACACTCGGTTGTATCGGAGCTCGAGGGACGTCACCGAGTTGAACGTGTGCAGAACTCGGAGGTGTCGTACGTTCGGTACTTGGATCGGTCGGATCGGGAAGACGTACGACTACTTCCTCTATGTTGTGTCAACGCTTCCGTTGCCGGTCTACGAGGGTACGTATACAACATTCTCCCCTCTCGTTGCTATGCATCACCATGATCTTGCGTGTGCGTAGGAATTTTTTTGAAATTACTACGTTCCCCAACAGTGGCATCTAAGCCAGGTTTTATGCGTTGATGTTATGCACAAGTAGAACACAAGTGAGTTGTGGGCGATATAAGTCATACTGCTTACCAGCATGTGATACTTTGGTTCGGCGGTATTGTTGGATGAAGCGGCTCGGACCGACATTATGCGTACGCTTATGTGAGATTGGTTCTACCGATGTGCTTTGCACACAGGTGGCTGGCGGGTGTCAGTTTCTCCAACTTTAGTTGAATCGAGTATGGCTACGCCCGGTCCTTGCGAAGGTTAAAACAGTACCAACTTGACAAACTATTGTTGTGGTTTTGATGCGTAGGTAAGAACGGTTCTTGCTAAGCCCATAGCAGCCACGTAAAACTTGCAACAACAAAGTAGATGACGCCTAACTTGTTTTTGCAGGGCATGTTGTGATGTGATATGGTCAAGATATGATGCTAAATTTTATTGTATGAGATGATCATGTTTTGTAACTGAGTTATCGGCAACTGGCAGGAGCTATATGTTTTCACTTTATTGTATGCAAGGCAATCGCGGTGTAATGCTTTACTTTATCACTAAGCGGTGGCGATAGTCGTTGAAGCATAAGATTGGCGAGACGACAACGATGCTATGATGGAGATCAAGGTGTCGCTCCGGTGATGATGGTGATCATGACGGTACTTCGGAGATGGAGATCACAAGTACAAGATGATGATGGCCATATCATATCACTTATATTGATTGCATGTGATGTTTATCTTTTATGCATCTTATCTTGCTTTGATTGACGGTAGCATTATAAGATGATCTCTCACTAAATTTCAAGATAAAAGTGTTCTCCCTGAGTATGCACCGTTGCCAAAGTTTGTCGTGCCTAGACACCACGTGATGATCGGGTGTGATAAGCTCTACGTCCATCTACAACGGGTGCAAGCCAGTTTTGCACATGCAGAATACTCAGGTTAAACTTGACGAGCCTAGCATATGCAGATATGGCCTCGGAACACTGAGACCGAAAGGTCGAGCGTGAATCATATAGTAGATATGATCAACATATTGATGTTAACCATTGAAAGCTACTCCATTTCACGTGATGATCGGTTATGATTTAGTTGATTTGGATCACGTGAGCACTTAGAAGATTAGAGGATTGTCTTTCTAAGTGGGAGTTCTTAAGTAATATGATTAATTGAACTTAAATTTATCATGAACTTAGTACCTGATAGTATCTTGCTTGTCTATGTTTGGTTGTAGATAGATGGCCCGTGCTGTTGTTCCGTTGAATTTTAATGCGTTCCTTGAGAAAGCAAAGTTGAAAGATGATGGTAGCAATTACACGGACTGGGTCCGTAACTTGAGGATTATCCTCATTGCTGCACAGAAGAATTACGTCCTGGAAGCACCACTGGGTGCCAGGCCTGCTGCTGGAGCAACACCAGATGTTATGAACGTCTGGCAGAGCAAAGCTGATGACTACTTGATACTTCGGTGTGCCATGCTTTACGGCTTAGAATCGGGACTTCAACAACATTTTGAACGTCATGGAGCATATGCGATGTTCTAGGAGTTGAAGTTAATATATCAAGCAAATGCCTGGATAGAGAGATATGAAGTCTCCAATAAGTTCTATAGCTGCAAGATGGAGGAGAATAGTTCTGTCAGTGAACATATACTCAAAATGTTTGGGTATCATAATCACTTGACTCAACTGGGAGTTAATCTTCCTGTTGATAGTGTCATTGACAGAGTTCTTCAATCACTGCCACCAAGCTACAAGAGCTTCTTGATGAACTATAACATGCAAGGGATGGATAAGACGATTCCCGAGCTCTTTGCAATGCTAAAGGCTGCAGAGGTAGAAATCAAGAAGGACCATCAAGTGTTGATTGTCAACAAGACCGCCAGTTTCAAGAAAAAGGGCAAATGGAAGAAGAAGGAGAACTTCAAGAAGAACATCAAGCAAGTTGCTGCTCAGGAGAAGAAACCCAAATCTTGATCTAAGCCTGAAACTGAGTGCTTCTACTGCAAGCAGACTGGACACTGGAAGCGGAACTGCCCCAAGTATTTGGCGCATAAGAAGGATGGCAAGGTGAACAAAGGTATATGTGATATACATGTTATTGATGTGTACCTTACTAGAGCTCGCAGTAGCACCTGGGTATTTGATACTGGTTCTGTTGCTAATATTTGCAACTCGAAATAGGGACTACGGATTAAGCGAACACTAGCGAAGGACGAGGTGACAATGCGCGTGGGAAATGGTTCCAGAGTCGATGTGATCGCAGTTGGCACGCTACATCTACATCTACCTTCGGGATTAGTATTAGACCTAAATAATTGTTATTTGGTGCCAGCGTTGAGCATGAACATTATATCTGGATCTTGTTTGATGCGAGACGGTTATTCATTTAAATCAGAGAATAATGGTTGTTCTATTTATATGAGTAATATCTTTTATGGTCATGCACCCTTGAAGAGTGGTCTATTTTTGATGAATCTTGATGGTAGTGATACACATATTCATAATGTTGAAACCAAAAGATGCAGAGATGATAATGATAGTGCAACTTATTTGTGGCATTGCCGTTTAGGTCATATCGGTGTAAAGAGCATGAAGAAACTCCATACTGATGGACTTTTGGAACCACTTGTTTATGAATCACTTGGTACTTGTGAACCATGCCTCATGGGCAAGATGACTAAAACGCCATTCTCCGGTACTATGGAGAGAGCAACAAATTTGTTGTAAATCATACATACAGATGTATGTGGTCCGATGAATGTTGAGGCTCGTGGCGGATATCGTTATTTTCTCACATTCATAGATGATTTAAGAAGATATGGGTATATCTACTTAATGAAGCATAAGTCTTAAACATTTGAAAAGTTCAAAGAATTTCAGAGTGAAGTTGAAAATCATCGTAACAAGAAAATAAAGTTTCTACGATCTGATCGTGGAGGAGAATATTTGAGTTATGAGTTTGGTCTACATTTGAAACAATGCGGAATAGTTTCGCAACTCACGCCACCTGGAACACCATAGCGTAATGGTGTGTTCGAACGTCGTAATCGTACTTTATTAGATATGGTGCGATCTATGATGTCTCTTACTGATTTACCGCTATCGTTTTGGGGATATGCTTTAGAGACGGCTGCATTCACGTTAAATAGGGCACCATCGAAATCCGTTGAGACAACGCATTATGAACTATGGTTTGGCAAGAAACCAAAGTTGTCGTTTCTGAAAGTTTGGGGCTGAGATGCTTATGTGAAAAAGCTTCAACCTAATAAGCTCGAACCCAGATCGGAGAAATGTGTCTTCGTAGGATACCCAAAGGAGATTGTTCGGTACACCTTCTATCACAGATCCGAAGACAAGACATTCATTGCTAAGAATGGATCCTTTCTAGAGAAGGAGTTTCTCTCGAAAGAAGTGAGTGGGAGGAAAGTAGAACTTGATGAGGTAATTGTACCTGCTCCCTTATTGGAAAGTAGTACATCACAGAAACCGGTTTCTATGACACCTACACCAATTAGTGAGGAAGCTAATGATAATGATCATGAAACTTCAGATCAAGTTACTACCGAACCTCGTAGATCAACCAGAGTAAGATCCGCACCAGAGTGGTACGGTAATCCTGTTCTGGAAGTCATGCTACTAGATCATGATGAACCTACAAACTATGAAGAAGCGATGGTGAGCCCAGATTCCGCAAAATGGCTTGAAGCCATGAAATCTGAGATGGGATCCATGTATGAGAACAAAGTGTGGACTTTGGTTGACTTGCCCATTGATCGGCAAGCAATTGAGAATAAATGGATCTTCAAGAAGAAGACTGACGCTGACGGTAATGTTACTGTCTATAAAGCTCGACTTGTTGCGAAAGGTTTTCGACAAGTTCAAGGGATTGACTACGATGAGACCTTCTCACCCGTAGCGATGCTTAAGTCTGTTCCGAATCATGTTAGCAATTGCCGCATTTTATGATTATGAAATTTGGCAGATGGATGTCAAAACTGCATTCCTGAATGGATTTCTGGAAGAAGAGTTGTATATGATGCAACCAGAAGGTTTTGTCGATCCAAAGGGAGCTAACAAAGTGTGCAAGCTCCAGCGATCCATTTATGGACTGGTGCAAGCCTCTCGGAGTTGGAATAAACGCTTTGATAGTGTGATCAAAGCATTTGGTTTTGTACAGACTTTTGGAGAAGCCTGTATTTACAAGAAAGTGAGTGGGAGCTCTGTAGCATTTCTGATATTATATGTGGATGACATATTACTGACTGGAAATGATATAGAATTTCTGGATAGCATAAAGGATACTTGAATAAGAGTTTTTCAATGAAAGACCTCGGTGAAGCTGCTTACATATTGGGCATTAAGATCTATAGAGATAGATCAAGACGCTTAATTGGACTTTCACAAGCACATACCTTGACAAAGTTTTGAAGAAGTTCAAAATGGATCAAGCAAAGAAAGGGTTCTTGCCTGTGTTACAAGGTGTGAAGTTGAGTAAGACTCAATGTCCGACCACCGCAGAAGATAGAGAGAAAATGAAAGATGTTCCCTATGCTTCAGCCATAGGCTCTATCATGTATGCAATGCTGTGTACCAGACCTGATGTGTGCCTTGCTATAAGTCTAGCAGGGAGGTATCAAAGTAATCCAGGAGTGGATCACTAGACAGCGGTCAAGAACATTCTGAAGTACCTGAAAAGGACTAAGGATATGTTTCTCGTATATGGAGGTGACAAAGAGCTCATCTAAATGGTTACGTTGATGCAAGCTTTGACACTGATCCGGATGATTCTAAATCGCAAACTGGATACGTGTTTACATTAAACGGTGGAGCTGTCAGTTGGTGCAGTTCTAAACAAAGCGTCGTGGCGGGATCTACATGTGAAGCGGAGTACATAGCTGCTTCGGAAGCAGCAAATGAAGGAGTCTGGATGAAGGAGTTCATATCCGATCTAGGTGTCATACCTAGTGCATCGGGTCCAATGAAAATCTTTTATGACAATACTGGTGCAATTGCCTTGGCGAAGCAATCCAGATTTTACAAGAGAACCAAGCACATCAAGAGACGCTTCAATTCCATTTGGGATTTAGTCCAAGTGGGAGACATAGAAATTTGCAAGATACATACGGATCTTAATGTTGTAGACCCGCTGACTAAGCCTCTTCCATGAGCAAAACATGATCAGCACCAAGGCTCCATGGGTGTTAGAATCATTACTGTGTAATCTAGATTATTGACTCTAGTGCAAGTGGGAGACCGAAGGAAATATGCCCTAGAGGCAATAATAAAGTTATTATTTATTTCCTTATATCATGATAAATGTTTATTATTCATGCTAGAATTGTATTATCCGGAAACATAATACATGTGTGAATACATAGACAAACAGAGTGTCACTAGTATGCCTCTACTTGACTAGCTCGTTGATCAAAGATGGTTATGTTTCCTAGCCATAGACATGAGTTGTCATTTGATTAACGGGATCACATCATTAGGAGAATGATGTGATTGACTTGACCCATTCCGTTAGCTTAGCACTTGATCGTTTAGTTTGTTGCTATTGCTTTCTTCATAACTTATACATGTTCCTATGACTATGAGATTATGCAACTCCCGTTTACCGGAGGAACACTTTGTGTGCTACCAAACATCACAACATAACTGGGTGATTATAAAGGTGCTCTACAGGTGTCTTCGAAGGTACTTGTTGGGTTGTCGTATTTCAAGATTAGGATTTGTCACTCCGATTGACGGAGAGGTATCTCTGGGCCCTCTCGGTAATAGACATCACTCAAGCCTTGCAAGCATTGCAACTAATAAGTTAGTTGCGGGATGATGTATTACGGAACGAGTAAAGAGACTTGCCGGTAACGAGATTGAACTAGGTATTGAGATACCGTCGATCGAATCTCAGGCAAGTAACATACCGATGACAAAGGGAACAACATATGTTGTTATGCGGTCTGAACGATAAAGATCTTCGTAGAATATGTAGGAACCAATATGAGCATCCAGGTTCCGCTATTGGTTATTGACAGGAGACGTGTCTCGGTCATGTCTACATAGTTCTCGAACCCGTAGAGTCCGCACACTTAAAGTTTGGTGACGATCGTAATTAGGGTTTTTGTGTTTTGATGTACCAAAGGTTGTTCGGTGTCCCGGATGTGATCACGGACATGACGAGGAGTCTCAAAATGGTCGAGACATAAATATTGATATATTGGAAGCCTATATTTGGATATCGGGAATCGTTCCGGGTGAAATCGGGATTTATCGGAGTACCGGGGTGTTACCGGAATCCCCCGGAGTTAAATGGGCCTACATGGGCCCTAAGGGAGAAGAGGAGGGCCGGCCAGGGCAGGCCGCGCGCCCCCTCCCCCCTCGTCCGAATAGGAACATAAGGAAGGGGGGGGGCGGCGCCCCCCTTTCCTCTTTTCCCCCTTCCCCTTTCATTTCACAAAGGCCAGAGGGGGGGAGTCTACTCCCGGTGGAGTAGGACTCCTCCAGGCGCACCCCTAGTGGCCGGCCCGCACCTCCCCCTCCCTCCTTTATATAACGGGGGCAGGGGCACCCCATGACACACAAGTTTATCTTCGTGATCATTCCTTAGCCGTGTGCGGTGCCCTCCCCTCTTCCATCATATTCCACCTCGGTCATATCGTAGCGGTGCTTAGGCAAGCCCTGCGTCGGGTAGAGAACATCATCACTGTCATCATGCCGTCGTGCTGACGAAACTCTCCCTCAACACTCGGCTGGATCAGAGCTCGAGGGACATCACCCAGTTGAACGTGTGCAGAACTCGGAGGTGCCGTACGTTCGGTACTTGGATCGGTCAGATCGGGAAGACGTACGACTACTTCCTCTATGTTGTGTCAACGCTTCCGTTGCAGGTCTACGAGGGTACGTAGACAACACTCTCCCCTCTCGTTGCTATGCATCACCATGATCTTGCGTGTGCATAGGAATTTTTTTGAAATTACTACGTTCCCCAACACATCAAACTGTGAGACTACATATAAAGAAGCATGCAACTGTAACTTGACTCCAGCAACTACCTTCTTACTATTGAAGCTCACAAGGTTCATCTGATATTGCCAACTCGTCTTGTGTCAACAGTGCTTGGGAAGTAGTGTCAGGTGGCAAGGGAGCTTGGGAACGTGCTGCTAGCTCAGTTGACGCACGAGTAAGTCGTGCAGCTGGTAGTACTGTGGTAGGTGTTGCAAGAACTAGGGCTGTCTCTGCTTGTTTGGTGGCAGCTATTTGTTTCTGTTTGGCTTTTTTTGCAACTCGTGTAGCATGGGATGCTGTGTTTGTAGAATTTTCCGCTGGACTTTGACCTTCTATTGCACCATCAGTACCAGCCGAATCTGCAGGATTCATCAGCTTCTCATTCCCTGCCATTCTGTGTTTCTTCCTCTTTCTCTGTGCCATGTTAAGTCAAGCCGACAAGAAAAACAAATAACAATTTAGTTCTTCAGAACAAATTGATGTGTGATGCAGACGAACTGAACTTTGATGTTAGACAACCACATGATAGGAGGATGTAATATGTATGAAAAACAGGACGGAAGAGATAACCAGAACTATGTTGTGTAAACTAAGAAGAAGATATTTCACCAAATTAGAAGCAATGCAATGGAAGGTAGACACCGTATGAAAGATGCTACAAATATCGCTCTGCCAAGTTAACAGTGTCTCATCATAAATGGCGTTTAAACAAATGTGAAGCAGTACAAGAAATAAATCATATGCAAGATGCAAACAACATCACACTACCATGTTAGAGGTCTCTCGTGATTAGTGACATTGCATATTCACAGCATTGCATATTCACAGCTTATGATGTGTAAACTAAGGAGAAGGCATTTCTACAAATTAGAAGCAATGAAAGTTAGACACCATATGAAATATGCAACGAATATCACTCTACCAAGTTAAAATATCTCGTCATAAGTGCCATTTCAACAAATTAGTAGTACAAGCTAGAAAAGAATGTGAGATGTAACCTATATCACACTCCGAAGTCAAACGTGTCTTATGATAAGTGATTGTTGTAGGTTACACAACAGTAGTAATTTGATGTAAGAACATGGTGTGATAGACATATATTGTATGTTCTAGAAACAGGAACACGTGTCTTATTCAAGTATAATGTGTAAAGTAAGCAGATGGAATTTAACAAAATTAGAAGCAATACAAGCTAGACATCACACATAACATGCAACCACATATAACAGTGCCAAGTTAGAGGGAGCACCGGTGATGCTGCACTAGGGGAGACGTGCTCATCATAAACACAACTTTGTTGAGTGTCTATGCATGTGTTGTCTTGGAAATCATCTTGGGGGTGTGGAGGAGTAGAAACTATAGAGGCCCTCCTTTAGGAAGGAGCACCTTTATCCGCTGCCTTGCTAACTTCCTTCCGCTTTATTGATTTTGAATTGTCAAGTAAAACCGACAAGAAAAACCAATAAAATTCTCTCTTCAGAACTCATTGATGCATGATACTGATAATCACTACTTTTACGTAAGGCAAACACATAATACCAGGATGGAATATGTACGAAAACAGGATGGCATGGCATGTTCGCAACTGTTTGTGTAAACTAAGCAGAAACCATTCTAGCAAATAAGAAGCAACGCAAGCTAGACACCACATGAAAGATGCAACCAATATGACTCTGCCAAGTTAAAAGTGTCCCATCATAAATGGAATTTCAACAAATTAGAAGCAGCACATGCTATAAGTCATATGAAAGATGCAACTAATATCGCACTGCATATACTAAAGGTGTCCCGTCATGTTGATTGATGCGGGACACAAAAACACAATAGTTTTATGTAAGGACATGCTTAATACATAGATGTACTATGTACTAAATACAGGAAGGCATGTCACATTAACAGGTATAATGTATAAGCTAAGCAGACTAGCACATGAAGTTTAACCAGATTGGAAGAATTACAATCTAGACACCATATGCAACATGCAACCACATATCACGCTGCCAAGTTAGAGCAAGCACCTGCGATGCTAGTGTAGGGGAAATGTTGTAATCAACTACAGAGCTACGTTCACTATCTTCATCTAGCATTTTTGTTTCTTGAGAATCATGTCGGGAGGCTGACGCTGCATTCTTTAAATGAGGAGTAGTCCCATTGCCTGCCTGCCTCATCATAAGTGGTTGATGAGGGATACACAAGAACATTAGTTTGATGTAAGAACATGGTTAATACACAGATGTACTAGTATGTACCAAAAACAGAAAGGCATGTCATATTCAAAGGTATAATGTGTAAGCTAAGCAGATGCAATTTAACCAAATTGGAAGCAATACAAGCTAGACATCCGGCTGGAGTGGTGAGCATGATCATCTAGGACCCGAGAGCCTGGTGGGAGGCGGGCTGCTTCGCCACCATCGCAGCTTTTTAGTTGGCTTCCAGGTGATGCCTATCTTTGCTAGGCTTGTCACTGGCTCGGCCAGTGCCCTGACTAGCTATTTGTCTTCTGGTGCTCACGGGATGGTGGTTCATGTAAAAAAAATCTTTCCTTATCTTACCGACTTTGGCCTTTTGAATACAAGCTAAACACCATATGGAACATGCAACCACATATGACACCGCGAAGTTAAAGCAAGCACCTGGGATGGTGGTTCATTGCGAGCGAGGTCATCAACTCCAGAGCTATGTTTACCGTCTCCATCTGCTGACACTGCACCCTTTATAGCGCTGTAACGTGTCTTGCCTACCCTTATACGAAGCTGGAGCGACTTCTCTCTTTTCTTTTTGGCTTCGCTCATGGCAGTAGAGTCTGAAATACCCTTGCATAAAAACACAATAGTGAGAGTAAGGGTGAAGTGTGTGTGCAGAACTAGTGCACCGTAAAAGTAGCAGATAGTAGGTGGCTGAAAAATAAATGACAGGAGACATATGATAGCTCTACAACATTGCACAACAAACAAAATTAGATTCTACTCCGTATGATTTTGTAATATATGAGAACAGGAAATGCAGGTACTCCTCCAGCACACCACCACATGTGGTCATATCTAAGATAACAGTCGACTGAAAATAAATAGGCCAGTCAATTTTTTAATGAACCGTCCGATCTATAAGGAACAGGCAGATGGCCTTCGTCTACCTCCCGCCAGTCACTTTTAACGATCTTTCTCGAACCGCCAATGACCACCGGCCCAGACCCCTGCCTTCGCTGCCCCGCCCTCCCATCGACCTCACACCACCACCGTGCTTGGCAGCGCCCCCAGGCCATCCCTTTAATCCCGGCCGACCTCCAGATCGGGCGCTAGTAGCTCTAGGTCACACACGCCCCTAAGATAAACACCAAGGCGCTGCTTCCCCAGTGTAATAGGCGTACTAGCGGCTGTTACGCCGGGGAATGCTTCCGTCAATTGGGAATCAACTGGCCAGAAATTGAAATTCAGGGGGGCGACAGACCTCTAGCTAAGGTGAAGTAGTATATGAGGAGAAACCTTGTGCATTGCGAGTTACTAGGAACATCTAGTATCAAGAAGAAGCGGTCAACTAGTGTCTTCTGTGGGATGAATAACGTGCAAGCAGAGACGTAAGATTTGCACAAAAAAGGGAAGAGGAGTACCTTTTTTGGTTGCCGGTGTGGTCACCTCCACATGTCGCGCCGATCTTCTTTTTACTGGGGAAACCAATGTTCTGGAGGGTGCAGGCTTGGATGAACCCATGGCCAAATTGTTGACTGTGTTGCCGTGGCCGTATGTCGGAGGAGGGGAAGCAGATCCGAGGCGGCGAAGGACGGCGTAGCAGGAACAACTCCGGTGCGGTGGAGGGTGGCGAAGTTGGAGAGGCAGCGGTGAGGCGCAGGACGATGTGGTTGAACTGGCTCGAGTACGGACGGCTCGACCTCGGCTTCAACTACTAGCCGTGGAGGGCGTTGCGGTTGAGGTTGCAGTGGACGACAACATCGGGGTATCGGCTCCGGCGTGATGGAGGAGGGCGGCGGTTGATGGGTGGGATGGGGTGGCGGGCGGAGGACACCGGGGTTTCGCGGCTGGTGGAGAGGTAGTTTTGGCGCCCACAAAGTACGAATTGGGAATCGGATGGGTGGGGGAACCATGTTTCGGTCTGGGACGCGCTTGTTTTTTCCTTTTTTGAACAGAAGATGGGACGCGCTTGTTTGAAATTTGGGGAAAGTACAAACTTTGCCCCGTCTTAAATTTCGAACCTACTGCGGGTCGGGGGTAGGATGGTAATCCCAGGTGTCCCAAATAGTAGGCGGGAGCGATTTCGGCTGCGCGCATGTGTGCTTAGGCGGCTATTGTGTATGAATGTTTTTCGGATGAGGTTGTGTGGCGTCTAGATAAAGCTACAAACCTACCCCGGTTTAGACCTTTGGACGTCGGGCCGGTAGGTTTCACGGGTCGGAGTTATTAGAAAAGTAATTTCCTTGTACTACCAAACATTGGTCTCACGCGGTTTCGGGCGAGTAGAGGCTCTTTTGGCGCTTCGTTCGAAATTTTGAAACACAAGCATTCACGTTTAGAGTACTCTTGAACTATGAGGATTGACCTAAATAGACAACGTTATATTTGACCTTGTATGTTTGAAAACCTCATTAAATTATCCGCTTCTTTTTGAAATTTTGACACTTGAAAATCCTATAACTATGATTATTTTGGAATGGAGGAGCTAAATTTGAATCTATTTTGTACACGACTACATATGCTATTATGTACAAAATCAGAGCAAAGATTGGTGCCCCCATAATTTAGGTATGGTTTACAAATGCCATGATATCAAATTCAAATAATTGAATGGACTTCATGTTGAATTCGATTTTTTTAAACCACCTTAAGTTGAATTCAAATGTATGCTAGTTCATAGGTAGCTATTTATAATGTCCATTGTGTAACTTTCGTATGTATAATGTGCTTTACACACACAACATGAACTATACTCACGTTTATATTCGATTGCTAAAGCGATGCATTGTCTGGAGTTCAAAATACTAACTATGTGGATCAATTGTGTCGAATAATAACATAGACATGCTCAAATTCGATAGAATCTAGATGTCTGATGGATCAATGACCGCTCCTTACGCGAATTGCAAATATCATGATCCCATCCTAATATTTGGATACAATTTATATCTTTAATCAATGTGTAGAGCAGTCTTTTACGTGTAGTTTCACTCTCCATCGGTGGTCTCTCACACATGCTCACACACTCTCTCCCGAGGTGTCTTTCTCGCACACATGCTCTAGATATAACCCTCCCTCCCTCTCGTAACCATTTACAACTGTTTCCACTAACCTTTATCACAAGCACTCTTCCTCTCGCAAACATACACACGCACAATCCTCATCGACCCTTTCTATATACATGGACCTACCTACGTGTCTCATGTACGCACATTATCTTTACGCCTGTCTCTCACGCATTGTCTCACACCTCTCTTCCTAATCGACGAGTATGATTCTAGCAGAGCATTCTGTAGGATGCCCCTTAAAGTTAGGTTGGATGAATAGTAATATCAGAGATAAAGGGGTTACCTTAGTCCGAGAACCTAGGGTTACAAATCCTAGCCGGCTTTGTCAGTGGACACAGAGTCCTTCACAATTCTGCTATCTTTGTCTTGTACGACTAGTCATCCATGGGTCTTCCTAAATGCGTCACGGGCCGACCAATGTGGCGCAGGACGGAACCGAACGAAGGGCCTCACCGCGACCCACCGGACCTCACGCGGTGACACACCCTCTGCCCCCACGTCTCATTATCTTCTCACACCCACACATACCAACACAAACACCACACACACAGAAAATTTCTCCTGGTGCCTCTATTCCCTCCCCCCTTGCATATACACACTCAAGGGAATGGAATCTCTTGTCGTGACGTCATATTCGTCTCTCTCTCTCTAGACCACTCTCATTTCTCGTGCTATCTCTCCCACGCCCCCCGTCGGCCCCTCTATCCATGCCTCTCTCGAATACGTAATACACACACATACCTCTCTAGGCCCCGCCAAATGCATCAACTACACATTCACACATGTTACATCACGTACCCCATTGATCTAAAAAGCCCTCTCTTCACGTTTATTTCGCATACAACATTCCTTTTGAATAAAGTGTGGCCAAAAAATTATTTTAGAGTTTCTACATATATACAACATTACAAAGTTATATGGAGGAGTACGAACGCTAATTTGCATTGCATGGTGCCCACAATGATATTTATTCCGCACTGTGAATTTGTATATTTTTATACTATATACAAAGTTAGTCATAATAAAGAGAAACGAAGAGCATCTCTCTCTCCATCGCATACCCCCCTGTACGCCCCTTTCACGTATGCACACAAAACTATCTCCAGGTCCTCTAAAAGTAAGCCCCCAGAAAATTCACGCATGTTTCATCTTTCTCTCGCGATATATGCAATGACGATCATTGTATTTGAAGCGAAAGCACGATACGTACATTGGACTTCAGAATCCACTCATTACGGTCACCATTTACGTTTAGTGGTTATTATACAGTCACGGGCTCACCGTACAACTCTGTATTTGCTCATGACATGACTAGTTGACCAGTTAAACGCTCCACGTGGCACCTCTAGTGTTGCATCACATTATCTCACTACCATCGTGCCCACCTGTCGACTTGTATCTACTCTACATCTACACTCTTATAAAATACATAAAATACACTCTTATAAAAAACAGAGTTGGTGATGATGGTGTGCCTGCCATCCTGCAATATAGGTCCGTCCGATTTATATCTGACGGATAGGAAAGAAACTATGGCAATTTTGCAAAAAGGTACCCACACACCTCTCCACATTTGCAAATAAGGCCTTCCCTCGTTCATCCTTTTCTCTCACAATATAAACAAGTCATACAAATGCATCTTGATGTTACGTGCAACGCACGGGCATCTTGCTAGTAAGAATGAAAACAAACGACAAAAAAATATTTGGACGGTGGTTCGAAGTCATGACCGCGGGCACAACGGACAAGGTGGCCTTGTATTGGTATGCTGAGCCGTCTGTTTTAACACACAGGAGCTGGTGTGGTGATTATACACACACGCACGCATGCACACGAACTGCATCCACGCAACACTCACACAAACACATGCACCCACGCACGCACGCAACACTCACACGTACACACGCAGCCACGCACGCACGCAACACTCACACGCACGCACGCAACACTCACACGCACACACGCATGCATGCATGCACACACCAGTACACCACACGACCAACACACACTCTCACGCTCAAGTGCTCAACCTACACGTGCATGCGCACACATCAGGCCCTGACAGACACATACACAACCAGGTGATTCCCGCGCACGGGTTGGAGCCTTGTCGCGCCTGCGTAAATTTGTGTTTATCTGACCTTTTGCCTATGCGAACTGACAGGTGGGACCCACAAGGAACGTGGTCAATTTAACTAGTCAACATGGCGCCACGCAGACTATTTGGCCGGTCAACAGAGTGCAATCCGATGCTGAACTGTGAGCAAGTGACCGTATAATCACCGCAAAACGTATATAGTGACCGTAATCAGCTTATTCTGAAGTTCGGTGACCGTATTACGCTTTTCTCTCTGTAGGCCCTCCAAAACTACATCTCTACACGTTCTCGCATGTTACATCTAACAACTACATGCAATACAGCACTACTACTACACTCTAACACAATAAATCATATGTGTTTTTAGTTTTACTAGATATCATATTGTTACTTATAATTATTCAGTTTGCATACATTAAAATTGCCTTTGAAATGTATGGCCAGTATCATCTACCGCGCGGGAAAAATCCCGCCCTTTCCTGTTTAATCGGGTTTGTATCGATGGATCGTGCGAAACAGCAAAACTATAGTACTATACAGTACAAGTGACAGTTCACTGGGCCGTCGTGTCGTCTACTCCTCCGTCGTAAGAGTGGAGCGCTCGCTTTCATAAATCTTCTAGTCCCTTTCGCCGACATGTGGGACATCAAGCTACCGGGTCCACGTGCCATACCGGAATACAGTGCAGAGCAGCCGGGGTGAAGCACCCCAGTCATGGCGCCGGCGTAGTAATGAGCAATGAGGCGTCAAATCACAAAGCTGCACCTTTCCCGCAGTTAAGTTGGAGGGACGAAGCAACCATCATTTCACTCGTTGCTGAATCCGCTTCTCCCTCATCTTCTTCAACTTAACCACGTGTTGCTTCTGCCGTTGTTCTGCCTCATGTGGGACGCGGATCGGCTTGGTAAAGCACTGACACGTGGGACCGCATGTTAGCAAACCGCCAGGACAACGTCCTCCGAAAATAAGAAGCCTAATCCTAGACTTACAAAGGGCTACGTAGCTGCTACGTATACTTTCCATCTAATCTATATATGCCCCCCTGATTTTCAGGTGGGGTGGGCCTAATCCTCTCCTTTAATCCAATCAAATAGTCCCACATCACATCAGTTCGTAACTTTACGTAAACCATTACGTGGATGTAGCATTGCTCAAATAAGAAACCTCCCCCGCCATCCGCGCGGCAAAATCACCTCCTTTTTACTAATCTTGATTCTATAATTTTTTAGATCAATATAATTGAGATTTGTATAGATAGCACACAGGAGCAAAACCAAGTGGTACGGTTAAGGGCATCCACAATGTGTAGCCAAATGTGAAAATAGCTTTTGGCATCGTGGGAACCATTGTGGACGGTGTTGCCAAAGCCAAAAGATGGAACCGAAGCTCCCTGATTGATTGATTGAAGGAATAGAAAAATGCAACATCTCTCCTCTTTCTCCCATGCTTGGACGCATGTAGTACAGTATAGAGCACAATTCTACTCCCCTGTCCCTTCTATCACAAATCACAAAGCAGTGAGGCGTCAAATCACAAAAGCACGGACGAAGCAACCATCATTTCACTCTTCGCTGACTCCGCTTCTCCATCGTCTTCTTCGAGAAACCATCTCACCGCACTAGTACTCCTAGTATACTAGTAAAGGACTTCCTGGATGCAAATAAGGCGGTTGTCTCGGCTTGCAGGCGCACTTGCGAACGACTTACCGTGGTCTCCCTCAATGGTGTTCTCCGTCGAACGCACTTCGCCAAACCACCAAAAAAAGATATCGTCGACGTCACCGCAATGGGGAAGGAAGTCAAATATAGTTACTACCTCCATTTTTTGTACACAAGGCCAGTATATCAAAATTACAATTTGCAAAGGGCACTAACACTAAAGGCGCATGCGTGTAGAGAGATGGACAAGGGAGATGAGAGACCACATGCATGCATGCGGAAGTGAGAAGGTTGGTTTGCATGGCGCTGCATTAATCAAGCGATGAGGAGTGAGATGGTTAGCTCTTTGGTCTTTGGAGAAAAAAATACGCATTAATTGACACGTGAAACGAGGATTTGTATCGATTAAATCCCGCGAAGGAAAACCCCGCCTTTCTTTTTTAACACTAGTACTCCTAGTACGTACGTACTTATCCTGTTTGGGTCTAGGCCTTGCATTGCCAAACTTCGCCACACATTTTTGCCAAGCTTGCCTAAAGTTTTCAAAATGAGAAGGAGGTACACTTGCGCACGGCTGTCGCGGTCGCACCGCACCCTCACACGGTCGCTCCTGCACGCCGCGGTCGCACCGCACCCTCACACAGTCGCTCCTGCACGCCGCAAACCCAACCAAGGGAACGCACCCTCACTGACACGTGTTGTCGCATGTGAACAAACCAAACTCAGCCATCCTATCGCTGACACATAATTTTCGTTCATAGAGTATGTTTATCCAACCGCATGTTGGGGAGTATCCGTACGGCCCGTGCGGTGGTCTGTTGGGGAAGAAGAAGAGGTGAGGAAGAAGGAAAGAAGGGTTAGGAGACGTAGGATATTCATCCAACCGCCTGAAATGGTAGACTGACCCAAGTCAGGCGACTTGCATAACAAATATATGTTTTTACACAGCAAAAGATCCATAAAAACAACAACATAAAGAAAAACTATCACTGCTCGCGGAAAGAGACGGCCTCGTCGTCTTTGGCTGCCGGCGCGAACCAGCCGTCGCTGCCGACGTGTGTCTCCGCACCGTGGTTGTCCTCGGCCTCCAGCTACTCGTTCAAGCGGAGCGTGCGGGCGCTCTACACGGACGAGAGCACATCCCGGTTCAAGTCGACGACGTCCGGTTCCGCCTGCAGGAGGGCCTCGATGGCAGCGGCATCCGCACGCTCCGCGTCGAGTCGAGCCTCCGCCGCCCGGTTCAAGTCCAGGACGTCCGGTTCCGCCTGCAGGAGGGCGTCGATGAGAGCGGCATCCGCGCGCTCTACGTCGAGTCGAGCCTCTGCCGCCCGGTTCAAGTCCAGGACGTCCGGTTCCGCCTGCAGGAGGGCCTCGATGGCAGCGGCATCCACGCGCTCCGCCTCAAGTTGAGCCTCCGCCGCCCGGTTCACATCCACGACATCCGGTTCCGCCTGCAGGAGAGCCTCGATGGCAGCGGCATGCGCGCGCTCCGCGTCGAGTTGAGCCTCTGCCTCCCGGTCCTCCTTTAGTATCGCCATGTTGAACCGCTGGTCCGCCTGCACCATGGGGGACTCGGACGCCGGCACGAAGTCGACGTCCATCGTCTCATACCCATCGGGGGCCTTCTGCGCCGCGACCTCCGCCATGAACATTGGATCGGCTTCCTCCTCCTCGTAGCTTGGCTCTAGAGAACTCGGGGATTGGCCCGCCGCAAAGCGAGCTTGGGAACGGAGGTCTGTGGCGCCGACCGCCGCCGTGATTTCTGCGCGGCGCTCCGGCGTCAGCATCTTGTAGTAAGTGATCTTGCGGCGCACCATGGCTTTCCGGCGAACTAGGGGACGCTTGATGCGGGCTAGGGGATCGAAAGGTGGGGGAATGGGCTGGAGATTTGGTGTGGTTTTAGGGCAGTGGCTGGCGTAGGCCGAGCAGCGAAGGTTCTGGTGTGAATAGTGGTTCCGGTGACGACCGGTCAATCGGTTTTGACTGTACATCGCTCTTGTCGCGTTCGCGTTGCAGCCCGGCACGCTGGACCCTCCATGTCGCTCACCGAATGGAACGTGCTTCGTCTTGCGTTTTCGCTCGCTTGTGGGACCGCAGTTGAGAGCAAACCAACGTCCCTCCCCCTCCCCCGCTCGCGTCATTTATTATACCACCACTCCCTCCGTTTTATGCGGAGTAAATAAAAACAGAGGGAGTATACTACGGATGAGGATCCCCTGACGTGGCCGAACCCATTGAGTAACTGACATGCGGGGCCTAGCAAGCATGGGGTCCGCCAGTAAGTGACCGAAAGGGAGGGTAAGGCAGGGATACCTACGTCAGAGGATCCACTTCCACTATACTACTTTGACCAAATGCTAGAGTAATAATATATGACATGCAACTTACACAAATGTTAGAGTAATAATATATGACATGCAACTTACACAAAGCATACAGGGTCTAATGCGTTTTTCGAGGCTAACTTTGACCAAATGTTAGAGTAATAATATATGACATGCAACTTACACAAAGCATACGGTCAAATTCGTATGTGAAAGGAGTTTCCAATGATATAATTTTCACATTATACATCTCATGTACTATTAATCTTGTCAATAGTCAAATTGGAAACCATCTCGAGTACAAATCTAGGAGTACGTACGAATCTAACAATATTGATTGGGCGTTGTTGAATGTTGATACCTTTTTGATCAAAGTAGAGATACTTTGACTACACATAAAACTTATATGTAAACTAGAAAGGATAGGAGGGAGTATATTGTACGTTCAAAAACGAAACGAACATTGAATACCCTTTATATATGATTTGCGGATGCTATGATCACCGGTTCAAAATTTTGAATCCGCCTTAGGTATCGCGTGCCCCCTCTCGTTCCCTCTCGATTTCATCTCGGGGTCCGGAGATCTATTGAAAGAGGACTAGGGTGGGTACATGTGAATGATACTCGGCGGAATGTTCAAATGAGGCATGCGGGAGGATGGACTCGACTGGAGGGCGACATGATCAATGGAGAAGAGGGTTGGAGAGGAATGAGAAATAAGAAAACGCCACATGATTATACTTGAACGGATAAAATAAACAATAAGTTGTCTCGCTTGGCCTACATAGTGAAAGGCCTAATGCGCAATGCGGAGCACTGACGCTTGAATATGGCCGGGAAAACAGGGAAACCGACATGTGGGGCACACCCGTCGGGACGACGTAGCGCAAACTAGTCCAATGGAGGAGCTGGCCCATGACCTCCTCGCCACCGACAACTGTTCATGTGGGTCGTTGGGGCCAACAATGGGGCGCAGCTCCAGCACCGCCTCTGGACACGGCGACCGCGGTGAGCGACACACTCATATCGTAGCTAGACACGGTCATTTTCAGTGTGCCGAGGGTGGCGTTAGTGTTGTGGCACGACCAACGGTATGTTTGGTTTGTGCCCGAGGTTGCCCCATCAAAGCATTGGGTAGCCAAAATTTTGGTTGAGGTATTGGTTGCCCATGATTTGGCCAACATTGGCAAGAAAAATGAACTAGAGTTGGCTAGAGTTCATTGGCATGCCAAAGAAATGGCAACCATCCAAACAAAGACCAATCTTTGGGTCATGACCAAAATTTTGGTTGAGGTATTGGTTGCCCATGATTTGGCCGACATTGGCAAGAAAAATGAACTAGAGTTGGCTAGAGTTCATTGGCATGCCAAAAAATGGCAATCATCCAAACGAAGACCAATCTTTGGGTCATGACCAAAATTTTGGTAAGGTGCACTTTGGCCACAATCCAAACACACCCCACCACCCGGCTCGTCGAGGATGCATGGGGCGCCGCGACGCGTCCGTGGAGTGGTGTAGCGCGGCCAACTGCATCCTCTGGACCTGAGACCATGCCGGGTTGTCTTGCTTTTTCAATGACATGCGGGGATCGCATGTGAGCAAAGGGTATCTCCAACGTTGCCACGACCGCAGCTGACTACCCTGGCACACCAAACCCCTCGTTCCTAGTCGGCGCCAGCTGCCCGCATTCATGCCTTCCATTCGTATGTCGTCGTTAAGAGGCTCGGTGCCCGAGGAACCAACTCCGGCGACATAATAACGCACCCGGACGCTTGGCCTCACCGGAATGCGCTACTTAAAGCGGCAACGCCCAGCTAACCTCCACACCATAGCGCATCGTCCTCCAACCTGGCACCACATCCGCCATGACTACAAGTGCGAATGCTCTGCAGGAGAGCTTGTCTTCAGGGATGAAGCTCGAGGTCGCCGCCCTCACTCAAGTCGCCTCTAGCGATGCAATAGCAGCGTAGCCGGACATGGACGCGACCGCACAAGCGGTGGCCACGCTGGCGGCCGATGATGGGAGCACCGTCAGCCACGCGTCCTACTTGCCGCCGTCCAATGCCCGACACAGCCGAGGTCGGGGACTCCATCGAGGATGAGTAGGGCATGGGAGGCAGCAGGGCATGGTGTGCCAACTAGCCGTTCCGTATCCCGTGTTCTACTCTTCCTCGCCGAAGACCGCACCTTCACTTCACGGGTCTTGAACCCCACCCCCATACATAGAGATCACAGATGGAGGACGTCGGTCGCCGCCGTAGAATAGGTTTAGGATCGGGTTTATTTTATTTTTCTGTCCTATAAAGTTTGAAATGTAATGAAAATCTGCCGTGTTTGCATTAATCACGGCCGGTGTATATGAACTTTCACAATAATATACATATTGTAGGAGTACTAGCAAGATGCCCGTGCGTTGCACGGAAGATCAAGATCTTGTGGGAGAAAAGGATGAACGAGGGAAAGCCTTATCTGCAAATGTGGAGAGGAGTGCGGGTAAATTGTCATAGTTTCCTTCCTATCCGTTAGATATAGATCGGACGGCCTATATTGCAGGATGACAGGCACACCATCATCACAAACTCTGCTTTTTATTGAACCGAGACAAATCTAACATGCGAAGTAAAATAAACACATAGGGTCTATACATACACAAATTATCTTAGGCATTCCAATAGTACGTCCACTACACATTCACACATTTCACATCTTTCTACATCTACGGGAACCTACGAAAGGGTTAACGTAAATTGCCTCTCTCTCTCCTCCCCTGATTTTCATGGTGGTGGGCCCCTCCCTCCCCCAATCTACAATCAACAGCTCACACGTTTCACATTACGTTAATTACGTAACTGGGATTACGTAGGTGTAGCATTACTCGTCCTAAAAAACCCAACTAAGCCAACCTCCCAGCATATCGCGCGGGAAAAGACCCGACCGCACCGTTTTAGTCGGGATTACCGGATTACTAGTAGTAGTATCGATGGATCGCGCGAAGCAACATTTTCTTTTGAGGGGGCAAAGCACCTAGTTTAAAAGGAAAAAAGGTGGTACACTCACAGCACTCCTGTCGCGGTTGCATTGCACCCCACACATGTTCGGTCCTGCACACGGCTCACGCAAACGGAATGCGCTTCGGCTTGCCTCTTCACTGACACGTGGGACTGCACTTGGATAATCCGACCATGCGCCAAACTCCCCCCGCCCACCGCGCGAAAATCCTCCCCCCACACCCAAAAATGCCCCCCAAATCCGATTCAACCGCCCTTCGGCCAACTAGCCAATAATATTCCCCAAACCCCCTCCCCCCTGTCCCCCTCCACTCCATTCGCTCCGCCAAAGCCGTCCTCCCCGCCGCGCCGATACATCGGCGCTGCGGTTCGGCGATCCTCTCGCTCCCACAGTACGCTCTCGTAGAATGCCGTCCTCTAGCCGCACCGCCACCTCTGGCTAAGTTCTTGTGGAGGCGCACGGCAGTCAGCGCCGCCACCACTGGCGACGTTCATGTGGAGACGCATGGCGTTCAGCTTCTCCCATGGTACGCGCATTCTGGACTGAGGCCCCATTCATGTCGGTATAGCACTGAATGTTAGCTGATAGACGCTGTTGATCTCACTGTTTGCCGAAGTACTTTACTGTCAATATGCTCTGCTTAAGGAGCTTCCTTGCCCTGTTATGCACTCAATCTGCTTAGCTGAGATGGCATGCCAAGGCCAATTAGTTGCTAAAATATCCTGCCATATATTTATTGTGACGTAGATTGCCATGGTCTAGTAGCCAATCTGTTAGGTGAAATAGCTCTACACCATTTTATACTCGATCTTTGTTGCCGCGATGGCCTTCGATAGTTCGATGGCTGTGTGCTCGGCCTCATTGACTGCTGAAACAGCCTGCCATAATTTGGCACTCAAATTTGTTTGCTAAATTAGCTTTACATATATTTCGTTACTTAGATCTGCTCGTCCAAATACCTTGCCATAGCTTTAGACATCGACCTAGGTATTTTTTCTGGACTTCATAAAAAAGCATATATGTTTTTCCTGTAATATCTAGTAGAAGAACTAATTTGTATGTCTAATAGATGGACATGACTTGGATAACTTCTGCTCGAAGATTCTCCGCTGCATATGTCGAGGGGGTTGAAAACTTCATGAACTTTATCAGAGCTGAGTACGGTGGTCCGAAATCAGATGTGCTCTACCCGTGTAGTAGTTGTATGAATTGAGTTACAAGACCCCAGTCAACTGTGCAAAATCATCTACATTTGTATGGGATATCGGTCACATATACTAGGTGGATTCATCATGGTGAAGCTGTGAACGTCAATGTTACTGACTACGTGGAAGCAGCAGATCACCATCTTGATCTGTCTAATGCTCAGGTGGAAGAGGAGGAGGAGGTGGTGGTGGCGGAGTGTAACACCCTCGATGTGACTATAGCTCCCACGTGTCGAGGCAAGACTTAGAGACATAATCGCATTGAAGGCATATGTCGCAAGTTAGGCAATCTTCACAACCTCCCATGTAATATAAATAATAAAGGGGAGATAGCAATAGTTGGCTTACACTCGCCACGTCAATCAAGTACATAAATAACATTACATCATCCAAACACTCATGGCCCGACTATGGCGCCAAAATAAAAGAGAACCCAACATGCGACAACGGTCCCGTTCACCCCCAACTGGGCACCACTACTGATCATCGGGAAATGAAACATAGTAACATTGAGAGTCTTCGTTGAACTCCCACTTGAGCTCATACGCGTCTCCTGGAGCGGAATCATCAGGCCCTGCATCTGGTGTAATAGTAATCTGTGAGCCACAGGGACTCAGCAATCTCGCACCCTCGCGATCAAGACTATTTAAGCTTATAGGTATGGCAAGGTAAATATAAGTGGAGCTGCAGCAAGCGACTAGCAAGTATGGTGGCTAACTTATTCGCAAAATAGAGCGAGAAGAGGAGGCAAAGCGCGTGCGAGAAACTAGAGAACCACCTGCGCAAACTTTACTCCAACATCGTGTCCACTTCCTGGACTCCGCCGAGAAGGGGCCATCACGGTAACACACTCATTTGATTCATTTTAATTAATTAAGGTTCAAGTTATCTACAACCGGACATTAACAAATTCCCATCTGCCCATAACCGCGGGCACGGCTTTCAAAAGTTCAAATCCCTGCAGGGGAGTCCCAACATAGCCCATGACAAGCTCTCACAATCAACGAAGGAATAGACCTCCTCCCAAGACGTTCCGATCAGACTCGGTATCTCGGTTACTCAAGACACTTCGACAGGTTAAAACAAATGCAGCAACACCGCCCGAATGTGCCGACAAATCCCGATAGGAGCTGCACATATCTCTTTCTCAGGGCAAACTCAGATGAACACTACGTACAACTAAAACCAACCCTCAAGTTGCCCCGACGGTGGCACTGCAAGTGGCTCTATTTGGACCAACACTCAGAGGAGCACTGGCCCGGGGGGGGGGGGGTTAAAATAAGATGACCCTTGGCTCCGGAAACCCAAGGGAAAAAGGCGAGGTGGCAACTGGTAAGACCAATGTTGGGCATTGCTGGAAAAGCTTTAATCAAGGCGAAATATCAAGGGGTTCCCATTATAACCCAACCGCGTAAGGAACGCAAAATCCGGGAACATAACACCGATATGACGGAAACTAGGGCGGCAAGAGTGGAACAAAACACTAGGCGAGAGGCCGAGCCTTCCACCCTTTACCAAGTATATAGATGCATTAAGATAACAAGATAATATAATGATATCCCAACAAGTAAAATAAATGTTCCAACAAGGAACGGCCTCCAATCTTCACCTGCAACTAGCAACGCTATAAGAGGGGCTGAGCAAAGCGGTAACATAGCCAATCAACGGTTTGCTAGGACATGGTGGGTTAGAGGTTTGACATGGCAATTTGGGAGGCTTGAAAACAAGTGGTAGGCATCGTAGCAATGGCATAGCAAAAGAGCGAGCAAACTAGCATAGCAAAGATAGTAGTGATTTCGAGGGTATGATCATCTTGCCTGCACAGTTGTCAGAGTTGACTGGATCCTCGAAAGCAAACTCAACGGGCTCCTCGTTAGCGAACTCGTCTCCCGGCTCTACCCAAACAAGACAAACAAGCAACAAGGATACAATCAACCACGTGCAAGACCAAGCAATATGATGAAATGATGATATGCTATGCGGAATGCGATGCGAGATGCAAAATGCAAGATATGACAGGAAATGCATGAACCTGGCCTCAACTTGGAAATCCAAGTGTGCCACTGGAAAGATGAGATGAAATCGCTTGAAAACAATATAAAGAACGCCGGAATCGGAGTTACGGTTTGGAAATGGCAAGCGATTCAAATATGACACCGGTCTGCGATTTACAGCAAGTAGCCAACTAAATGCAATGAGATGAACATGCTACAGCAACCAAACATGACAACAAAATACATGGCAGGGATGCATTGAAGATGCTTAACAAAAGTCTAGCACTGAGCTACGGCCAATTCATCCATTAACAGGTTCAAACAAGCATGGCAAAAATGCATATGGCAAACAGATCTCAGACTTAGTGAAATCAACACTTGTCTGGAATTTCAGATCAGGTAGCCCTCTTCGGAGCAACAAAACTACAGCTACAGGACCTGAACATGGCAAAGTAAAGCCTGGCATGGAGATACTCAAAGAGCTTAACAAAAGTCCCTTAGTGACCTTGAGCCAAAAGGGATCAGAAAATACAATTGCAAGCATGTGAACATAGCAAAAACATAATCAGTTTTCAGACTTAGTGAAAACTGGAGCAAGCTGAAATATAACTCAAGTAGGCATGTTTACGAGCTCGATGCACTCACTACGGTGCAAGTCATGGCAAGACAAGCATACACCCATCAAGAAGGCACAAAATGCAAGCTAGACATGGCAAGAACAATAGCATAGCATGCACGGACCAACTACAACATCACCGGCAAAATTGCAAACAAGTTGACAATCTGCCCAGATTTACAAAGTAGCAAAACTAGAGCTCGATTGACTCAAGCTAGGGTGCTCCATAATTGCAAACAAAGACATGGATATATCACTACAATATTAACAAAACATCCTTACTGATCATCCTCAAAAGAGGCACGGATCACTAGGAAACAACATGAACATATGACAACATGAGATAAACGGCTCCAGGACTTGGTGAAATCACTAAGTCCCTGAAAACAACATTAGCAAGTGCACCACTTTGCAAGCTTGCACAAGTCACCACACACATCACAAAAATACATGGGTTGCACCCCTGGAAAGATGACAAAACCCTTAATAAAACACATGTAGAGCATCAGGGCATATCATGCACACATTAAACATGGCAAAAATGACAAAAACCTAAACGGAGTAGCAGATCTGACAATTATCTCAAGTAGCCCTCTTCTAACAGCATTTCGGGCATGAAGATGAGCTCAAATGAAAATGATGCAATGGAATGAAATGATGTGCTCTCTGAGATGAACATTTCGATATGCTATATGCGTGAATTGGAGCTACGGATGCAAAGTTATGGGGCTACGAACATGAGCACTTGGACTGAGATTTCCGAGACTTAGAAGAAAAAATCACCCCGAGATCTAGGGTTTACTATTCACGCACGCGAACCGAGGTGGCGGCGCAGTTCGCCGGAGATGGTGAGGATGGCGGCGGCCTAGTTCGGCGGCGGCGGATCCGGCCGGGGCGGAGTTGGCGGCGGCGGCTGCGGCGGGCGGCGCTGCGGAGGCGGCAGGAGGCGGCGGCGGCGGCTCGGGCGGCTGGAGGCTTGGCGCGGCGGCGGCGGTGGATCCGGCCGGCGGCCACCAGAGCAGGGCGGCGCGGCAGGGCGGCGAGAGGCGGAGCGGGACGGCGCGGGAAGGCGGCGGGAGGCGGCGCGAGGTGGCGCGGGAAGCGGGCCGCGGGGGCCGGCCGTGGGCTTCCCGGGCCGCGCGGTGGGAGGCGGCGGCAAGGCCACATGGCAGCGTGCGACTGGTGCGGGGGCGGCGGCGCGGAGTGTCCGGCGCGGGCGGAAAATGTCTGGCGCGTCGGAGGGGATTTTTAGGGTTTCGGAGGTAGGAGGAGATCCGAAAATCGGGGGGTGTTTAAATAGGCATAGAGGGAGCTAGGAGAGTCCAAATGAGGTACGGTTTTAGGACACGCGATCGTGATCGAACACTCTAGTTATGGAGCATAGTTAGGTGGGTTTTGGGCCAAATTGGAGGGGTGTTGGGCTGCAACACACACGAGGCCTTTTCGGTCCCTCGGTTAACCGTTGGAGTATCAAACGAAGTCCAAATGATACGAAACTTGACAAGCGGTCTACCGGTAGTAAACCAAGGCCGCTTGGAAAGTCTCGGTCCAATCCGGAAATGTTTAATCCTCACACACGAAAGAAAGCTAGAAATGGCCACCGGAGGAGAACGAAGCGCCAGAATGCAAAACGGACAACGGGGAAAATGCTCGAATGCATGAGACGAACACGTATGCAAATGCAATGCGCATGATGACATAATATGAGATGCATGACAACGACAACAACACACGGAGACAAAACCCGAACCCGAGAAATAAATATAACTTAACGCCGGAAACGGCAAGAGTTGGAGTACAAATAGGGAAAGTTACATCCGGGGTGTTACAACACTCCACCACTACGAAAGGATCTCGTCCCGAGATCTAGGACTGAAAGAACGCCAGGTACTCAGAACGGAGGTGATCCTCGCGTTCCCAGGTAGCTTCACGGTCGGAATGGTGTGACCACTTGACTTTGAGAAATTTGATTGACTTGTTGCGAGTCTTGCGTTCAGTCTCTTCAAGAATAGCAACTGGGTGCTCACGATAAGAGAGATCTTCTTGGAGCTCAATGTCCTCGAAGTTGACGGTGCGGTCAGGAGTCTTGAAGCACTTTCGAAGCTGAGAGACATGGAACACGTCATGAACATTTGCAAAGTTTGAAGGAAGCTCGAGTTGATAGGCGAGGTCGCCTCTCTTGCTGACAATCTTGAAAGGTCCCACGTATCTAGGGGCAAGCTTCCCTTTGATACCGAAGCGACGAGTACCTTTCATAGGAGAGACACGGAGGTAAACATGATCTCCGATCTCGAAAGCCAAATCACGGTGCTTACTATCATAGTAGCTCTTCTGACGGGATTGGGCTGCTTTGAGGTTATCACGAATGACTTTGCACATTTCCTCTGCCTCTGTGATTAAGTCATTACCCAAAAGCTGACGTTCACCGGTTTCAGACCAGTTGAGAGGGGTACGGCACTTCCTGCCATACAGAATTTCAAATGGGGCCTTGCCCGAACTTGCTTGAAAACTGTTGTTGTAGGAGAATTCAGCATAAGGAAGACAATCCTCCCACTTCATGCCGAAGGAGATCACACAAGCCCTGAGCATATCTTCAAGAATCTGGTTGACACGCTCGACTTGACCGCTAGTTTGAGGATGGAAAGCTGTGCTGAAGCGGATGTTGGTGCCCATGGCCTTCTGAAAAGAATCCCAAAACTTCGAGGTAAAGATGCTGCCACGGTCTGAAGAGATCACTTGTGGAATACCGTGCAGAGAGACAATACGAGAGGTATAGAGTTCCGCCAATTGAGCTGCAGTGATCGACTCTTTGATAGGCAGAAAATGAGCCACTTTGGTGAGTTTGTCGATGACAACGAATATAGCATCATTGCCACGCTTGGACTTTGGAAACCCAGTCACGAAGTCCATTTCAATGTGGTCAAACTTCCATTCTGGAATGGCAAGAGGTTGGAGGAGACCTGCTGGCCTTTGGTGTTCTGCCTTCACTCTTCTGCAGACATCACATTCATTCACGAATTGAGCGATCTCGCGCTTCATTCGAGTCCACCAATAAGCTTGCTTGAGGTCCTGATACATCTTCGTGCTCCCAGGGTGGATGGAGAGGAGAGAATTGTGAGCCTCGTTCATGATCACTTTACGGAGGTCACCTTTGGGTACAACAATACGATCCTCGAAGAAGAGAGTGTCCTTGTCATCAAGGCGGTAGCACTTGTACTTGGACTGACTCTTGGCAATCCCAATCTTCACCTTTTTCACCATAGCATCAAGAAGCTGGGCTTGGCGAATCTGGTCTTCCAAGGTAGGAGAGACTTGAAGGTTGGCGAGGAAACCTTGAGGAACAACTTGCAGATTAAGTTTGCGGAAAGCTTCACAAAGCTCGGGTTGATAAGGCTTGAGAATCAGACTGTTGCAGTAAGCCTTTCTGCTCAATGCGTCAGCAATCACATTGGCCTTGCCTGGAGTATACTCGATACTCGGATTATACTCTTGAATCATTTCGACCCATCGAGTTTGCCTGAGGTTGAGATTAGGCTGAGTGAAGATGTACTTGAGACTCTTGTGATCAGTGAAAATGTCCACTTTTCTTCCCAATAGAAGATGTCTCCAAGTCAAAAGAGCATGCACAACTGCCGCCAACTCGAGATCATGAGTGGGGTAGTTCTTCTCATTAGGCTTCAACTGGCGAGAGGTATAAGCAACAACTTTCTTCTCTTGCATCAATACTGCGCCAAGACCTTGGAGAGAGGCATCACAAAAGACCTTGTACAGCTTGGATTCATCAGGCGGAGTCAGAACTGGAGCAGTGATCAATTTCTCTTTCAAAGTGTTGAAAGCAATGTCACACTCCGGAGACCAAACGTACTTGACGTGCTTCTGGAGAAGATTAGAGAGAGGCTTCGCGATCTTAGAAAAGTTTTCAACGAATCTTCGGCAATAGCTTGCGAGACCGAGGAAGCTACGGAGTTGCTTCACGTTCTGAGGAGGTTCCCAATTCACAATTGCAGACACCTTCTCAGGATTCACGGCAATGCCCTTGGCAGAGATGATATGACCAAGATAAAGAACCTCATCAAGCCAAAATTCACACTTGGAGAACTTGGCGTAGAACTGATGTTCTCTGAGCTTATCAAAAACCAAACGCAAGTGCTTGGCATCATCTTCCTTGTTCTTGGAGAAAACCAGAATGTCGTCGAGATAGACCAAAAGGAAGTCATTGGTGTAGGCGTTGAAGATGAAGTTCATCATGCGAGAGAACGTCGGAGGAGCGTTGACGAGGCCAAAAGACATGACAGTGTATTCATATGAACCAAAGCTTGTCCTGAAAGCCGTCTTGGGAATATCTTGCTCACGAATACGAATCTGATGATAACCCATATGGAGATCAAGCTTGGAGAATACTTGAGCACCTTTGAGTTGTTCGAATAGCTCATTGATGTTGGGAAGTGGATATTTGTTCTTGATGGTCTTCTTGTTCAATGGACGGTAATCAACACAAAGTCAGTTCGTTCCATCCTTTTTCTTCACAAAAAGAACACCACAACCCCACGGAGAAGAACTAGGCTGGATGAGACCCATTTTCTCCTGAATATCGAGTTGCTTCTTCAGCTCCTTAAACTCTTCTGGTCCGAGCTTGTAAGGATGTTTGCACACAGGTTCCGTGCCAGGCTCAAGATCAATAACGAATTCAACTGGCCGGTGCGGAGGCATTCCTGGAAGCTCTTCTAGAAAGATGTCTTGATATTCGCAAACGACTGGAATTTGAGAGATGGCATCCAATTCACCCTTCTCATTGAGAGAAAACAGACGGATGGTATCATCACGAGTGGCAAAGACAATTACATCCTCAGATGAATGAGTCAATTGAATCTGCCTGGCTGCACAATCAAGCTGAGCCTTGTGCTTAGAAAGCCAATCCATTCCGAGAATAAGATCAATATCCGAGTTACCCAGAACCATCGGAGAAGAGAGAAACTTGTAATCACCCAATGTGATAGAGATATCGGGAGCAACCAATCTAGAAGTCAAAAGCTTGCTGGGAGAAACAACTTGCAAGACTTTGGGCATAATCTCTGTATCAACATTGTGCTTCGATGCAAAAGGGCATGAAAAAAAGGAATGCGATGCACCAGTGTCAAAAAGAACTTTTGCAGGAACATCGTTAACAGGAAGGTTACCCATGATCACATCTGACGAGTCCTCTGCCTGAGCTGCATTCATCAAGTTGACCTTGTCATGCTTGGGGTTATGCTTGACCACAGCTGTACTTGCCGATCTGACGGGAGGAGGAGGAGGAAGACGCCTCTGGTTGAAACACTTGTTGGCATAGTGACCCTTCTGTTGGCACTTGTTGCACGTGACCTCTGAAAGCGGACGGTGATACGGAGCACTCGATCTTGGAGCTTGAGACGAAGTCTTGTTCTGAAAGCCAGGGTTGGGTGGGTGGGAAGAACCACTGCCACCTTTGCTCTTCTGCTGATACGGCTGACGGAACGGAGGAGGAGGAAGCCAATACTTCTGCTGCTTGGCCACTTGAGTAGAGGAAGAAGGAGTAACATCTCTGACTCGCTTCTTGGAAGCATCACACCTCAACTGAGCAGCCTCTTGCTTCAGTGCCATGTTGTAGAACTCATCGTATCTCAAGGGCTCAAAGAGAACAAGAGCTAGCTGAATTTCTTCTCTGAGACCACCCCTGAACTGATATATCATGCTCTTCTCATCAGGGACGTCCTGCTTGGCAAAGCGGGCGAGCTTCTGGAACAACTTGTTGTAGTCATAGACAGACAAAGAGCCTTGCTTCAGATTGCGGAATTCCTCACGCTTGCTTTCAACCACGCTCTGGGAATATGATGAGCTCGGAAATCTCGACGGAAATCATCCCAAGTGATAACACGTCCACCTCTGGAATCCTTGTACTGCTGGAACCATTCTGCAGCTTGATCTTTGAGTTGGAAGGAAGCGAACTTAACAAAGTCCTCAGGCCTGACGTTACTGCACTCGAAATGCTTGCACAGATCCACAAGCCAATCGTCAGCATCGGTTGCCTCAACACAATTGCTGAAAGTCTTTGGCCCGTTAGCAAGGAACTGGTTGAGTGTAGCAAAGTGATTCTGATTGCTGCCTTGATTCCCTTGGTTGCCTTGATTGCGCTCTTGAAGAATTTGCATGATCAACTGTGTGTTTGCATTGGTTGCGGCCATCACAGCTTGCCATGCCTCCGGAGGAGGTGGAGGTGGTGGCGGATCAGGATTCGGAGTCGTGCGCGTTGGAGGAGCCATCCTGAAGAGGTTGACCACCATTAGCACATTGACAGACAAATATTGAAGCTGAATCCAACGGAATGAAAATTGCAACATATAGTCTTCACATCCGAACAAAATGAACGAATGCATTCCTCTTGAAATGGTCACATATCCATAAATTGAGAAGCCACGTAGAATTAAGGTAGAGAAATAAATCAACAAGGTACGGATCAAGAACGAATAATCGGTAAGAAATCCCAATCTCAAACCAATATCCGTGGAAGAAGAACTAGAGCTACTAGAATTCCCACCTATGAAACTCCCGAACCTTTCCGGTTATGCAATCAGGTGTTGGGGATACAGGGGAAGCATAATATCTCACCCAAACTAGCAAATCCTACATCCAGCTGTATCCATCCTTCAACACATAACCAAGAAACCTTCGGAAACCATCTACCTCAACCTTCGAAAAGCATCCGTTATACAAGTTATGGCGATACTCCCGAACTCCCGCCCCAGTACTGGGTGGCGTCGAGGTTATCTCACCAACGAACTGCATAAAAGAGATTTTCGATGTCGGCGTACTAAACTCAGGTATTCCAGAACTGCAACGATAGAATTATGATGACAACACCTCAGAGCTCAACTCCCCGGGACACTTCCACTAAACCCCTGACAGGAGGCACCAAGACAATGTTCTCATCATAAAACCATCGAAACGATTCCAAGATACCCGCGTGATCCTAAATTTTTTAGTGAAATTTGAGAAGAGAAGAGTCAAAACTCTACGTCAGGATGCCTTACCAGAGCGATGAGGAGACTGGGAAGTAAAAAGAATTCCTAAACTCTCCGATATATAATTCCTAAATGACTCAAAACATTTTTTCTAGACACAACTCGGCCGCTAATAACGATCAAGCAATGGGGATCCTAAGGTCGGGGAAGGCTTTGATTACCAACTTGTTACACCCTCGATGCGACTATAGCTCCCACGTGTCGAGGCACGACTTAGAGACATAATCGCATTGAAGGCATATGTCGCAAGTTAGGGAATCTTCACAACATCCCATGTAATATAAATAATAAAGGGGAGATAGCATAGTTGGCTTACACTCGCCACGTCAATCAAGTACATAAATAACATTACATCATCCAAACACTCATGGCCCGACTACGGCGCCAAAATAAAAGAGAACCCAACATGCGAAAACGGTCCCGTTCACCCCCAACTGGGCACCACCACTGATCATCGGGAAAGGAAACATAGTAACGTTGAGAGTCTTCGTCGAACTCCCACTTGAGGTCATACGCGTCTCCTGGAGCGGAATCATCAGGCCCTGCATCTGGTGTAATAGTAATCTGTGAGCCAGAGGGACTCAGCAATCTCAGACCCTCGCGATCAAGACTATTTAAGCTTATAGGTATGGCAAGGTAAATATAAGTGGAGCTGCAGCAAGCGACTAGCAAGTATGGTGGCTAACTTATTCGCAAAAGAGAGCGAGAAGAGGAGGCAAAGCGCGTGCGAGAAACTAGAGAACCACCTGCGCAAACTTTACTCCAACACCGTGTCCACTTCCCGGACTCCGTCGAGAAGGGGCCATCACGGTAACACACTCAGTTGATTCATTTTAATTAATTAAGGTTCAAGTTATCTAGAACCGGGCATTAACAAATTCCCATCTGCCCATAACCGCGGGCACGGCTTTCGAAAGTTCAAATCCCTCCAGGGGAGTCCCAACTTAGCCCATGACAAGCTCTCACGGTCAACGAAGGAATAGACCTCCTCCCAAGACGTTCTGATCAGACTCGGTATCTCGGTTACTCAAGACACTTCGACAGGTTAAAACAAATCCAGCAACACCGCCCGAATGTGCCGACAAATCCTGATAGGAGCTGCACATATCTCTTTCTCAGGGCAAACTCAGATGAACACTACGTACAACTAAAACCAACCCTCAAGTTGCCCCGAGGTGGCGCTGCAAGTGGCTCTATTGGACCAACACTCAGAGGAGCACTGGCCCGGGGGGGGGGGGGTTAAAATAAGATGACCCTTGGGCTCCGGAAACCCAAGGGAAAAAAGGCTAGGCGGCAAATGGTAAGACCAATGTTGGGCATTGCTGGAAAATCTTTAATCAAGGCGAAATATCAAGGGGTTCCCATTATAACCCAACGGCGTAAGGAACGCAAAATCCGGGAACATAACACCGATATGACGGAAACTAGGGCGGCAAGAGTGGAACAAAACACTAGGCGAGAGGCCGAGCCTTCCACCCTTTACCAAGTATATAGATGCATTAAGATAACAAGATAATATAATGATATCCCAACAAATAAAATAAATGTTCCAACAACGAACGCCCTCCAAACTTCACCTACAACTAGCAACGCTATAAGAGGGGCTGAGCAAAGCGGTAACATAGCCAATCAACGGTTTGCTAGGACATGGTGGGTTAGAGGTTTTACATGGCAATTTGGGAGGCTTGAAAACAAGTGGTAGCCATCGTAGCAATGGCATAGCAAAAGAGCGAGCAAACTAGCATAGCAAAGATAGTAGTGATTTCGAGGGTATGATCATCTTGCCTGCACAGTTGTCAGAGTTGACTGGATCCTCGAAAGCAAACTCAACGGGCTAACTCGTCTCCCGGCTCTACCAAAACAAGACAAACAAGCAACAAGGATACAATCAACCACGTGCAAGACCAAGCAATATGATGAAATGATGATATGCTATGCGGAATGCGATGCGGGATGCAAAATGCAAGATATGACAGGAAATGCATGAACCTGGCCTCAACATGGAAATCCAAGTGTGCCATTGGAGAGATGAGACAAAATCGCTTGAAAACAATATAAAGAACACCGGAATCGGAGTTACGGTTTGGAAATGGCAAGCGATTCAAATATGACACCGGTCTGCGATTTACAGCAAGTAGCCAACTAAATGCAATGAGATGAACATGCTACAGCAACCAAACATGACAACAAAATACATGGCAGGGATGCATTGAAGATGCTTAACAAAAGTCTAGCACTTAGCTACGGCCAATTAATCCATTAACAGGTTCAAACAAGCATGGCAAAAATGCATATGGCAAACAGATCTCAGACTTAGTGAAATCAACACTTGTCTGGAATTTCAGATCAGGTAGCCCTCTTCGGAGCAACAAAACTACATGCTACAGGACCTGAACATGGCAAAGTAAAGCATGGCATGGAGCTACTCAAAGAGCTTAACAAAAGTCCCTTAGTGACCTTGAGCCAAAAGGGATCAGAAAATACAATTGCAAGCATGTGAACATAGCAAAAACATAATCAGTTTTCAGACTTAGTGAAAACTGGAGCAAGCTGAAATATAACTCAAGTAGGCATGTTTACGAGCTCGATGCACTCACTACGGTGCAAGTCATGGCAAGACAAGCATACACCCATCAAGAAGGCACAAAATGCAAGCTAGACATGGCAAGAACAATAGCATAGCATGCACGGATCAACTACAACATCACCGGCAAAATTGCAAACAAGTTGACAATCTGCCCAGATTCACAAAGTAGCAAAAGTAGAGCTCGATTGACTCAAGCTAGGCTGCTCCATAATTGCAAAAAAAGACATGGATGGATAAGCACTACAATATTAACAAAACATCCTTACTGATCATCCTCAAAAGAGGCACGGATCACTAGGAAACAACATGAACATATGGCAACATGAGATAAACAGCTCCAGGACTTAGTGAAATCACTAAGTCCCTGAAAACAGAATTAGCAAGTGCACCACTTTGCAAGCTTGCACAAGTCACCACACACATCACAAAAATACATGGGTTGCACCTCTGGAAAGATGACAAAACCCTTAACAAAACACATGTAGAGCATCAGGGCATATCATGCACACATTAATCATGGCAAAAATGACAAAAACCTAAACGGAGTAGCAGATCTGACAATTATCTCAAGTAGCCCTCTTCTAACAGCATTTCGGGCATCAAGATGAGCTCAAATGAAAATGATGCAATGGAATGAAATGATGTGCTCTCTGAGATGAACATTTCGATATGCTATATGCGTGAATTGGAGCTACGGATGCAAAGTTATGGGGCTACGAACATGAGCACTTGGACTGAGATTTCCGAGACTTAGAAGAAAAAATCACCCCTAGATCTAGGGTTTACTGTTCACGCACGCGAACCGAGGTGGCGGCGCGGTTCGCCGGAGATGGTGAGGATGGCGGCGGCCTAGTTCGGCGGCGGCGGATCCGGCCGGGGCGGAGTTGGCGGCGGCGGCTGCGGCGGGCGGCGCTGCGGAGGCGGCAGGAGGCGGCGGCGGCGGCTCGGGCGGCTGGAGGCTTGGCGCGGCGGCGGCGGCGGATCCGGCCGGCGGCCACCGGAGCAGGGCGGCGCGGCAAGAGGCGGAGCGGGGCGACGCGGGAAGGCGGCGGGAGGCGGCGCGAGGTGGCGTGGGAAGCGGGCCGCGGGGGCCGGCCGTGGGCTTCCCGGGCCGCGTGGTGGGAGGCGGCGGCAAGGCCACATGGCAGCGCGCGACTGGTGCGGGGGCGGCGGCGCGGAGTGTCCGGCGCGGGCAGACAATGTCCGGCACGTCGGAGGGGATTTTTAGGGTTTCGGAGGTAGGAGGAGATCCGAAAATCGGGGGGTGTTTAAATAGGCATAGAGGGAGCTAGGAGAGTCCAAATGAGGTACGGTTTTCGGCCACGCGATCGTGATCGAACGCTCTAGTTATGGAGCAGAGTTAGGTGGGTTTTGGGCCAAATTGGAGGGGTGTTGGGCTGCAACACACACGAGGCCTTTTCGGTCCCTCGGTTAACCGTTGGAGTATCAAACGAAGTCCAAATGATACGAAACTTGACAGGCAGTCTACCGGTAGTAAACCAAGGCCACTTGGCAAGTCTCGGTCCAATCCGGAAATGTTTAATCCCCACACACGAAAGAAAGCTAGAAATGGCCACCGGAGGAGAACGAAGCGCCGGAATGCAAAACGGACAACGGGGAAAATGCTCGAATGCATGAGACGAACACGTATGCAAATGCAATGCGCATGATGACATGATATGAGATGCATGACAATGACAACAACACACAGAGACAAAAACCCAAACCCGAGATAATAAATATAACTTAACGCCGGAAACGACAAGAGTTGGAGTACAAAAAGGGAAAGTTACATCCGGGGTGTTACACGGAGCCAGTGAGTTTGACCAACATTGAAACAATGCTACGAAATGCTCGTGCATTCCATGAACTTTCACCTGCAGAAGAAAAATGGTGGGCCCGCATGTTGGAACAATGCAACGTTGTTGTCACCCCAGGAAATAAGCTGTCAGTATTCTCAGCTATGGTCACCTTTCTTCAGGTGAAGACATCTGAGCGGATGACCAACAAATCATTCGATGCAATGTTGGCTGCTTTACGCAAATCTTTCCCAGATGCGTCATAGCTGCCACACACCTGCAGTAAAATGAAGAATTTCCTTCGTGCAGTTGGAATTGGTTATGATATGATCCATGTTTGTAAGAATAATTGTGTTCTGTTCCGGAAGGATTATGCCAACTTAAGTGAATGCCCGAAATGCAAATCATCAAGATGGAAAGATGGCGATGCTGTGAAGAGGATTCCTCATAATGTTCTGAGACATTTTCCAATTACACCAAGATTGCAGAGGTTGTTTCATGATGCTGAAACAAGAGAGGATGTACTGTGGCATTCTAGGAACCAGGAGTACAGAAATCCGAATGTAATGAGCCATCCATCTCATGGTAGTGAGTGGAAAAGCTTCAATGATAAACACAAAGAGTTTGCTGCTAACCCGAGAAACATTAGACTTGGCTTAGCTTCAGATGGATTTAACCCATTTGGCCACCAGAGTGCCACATATAGCATGTGGCCAGTGCTTGTTATCCCTTACAACATGCCTCCAAATGTCTGCACCAAAGAATCAAACTACATGATGGCCTTGCTCATCCCAGGCCCAAAAAGTCCTGGAAAGGATTTTGATTTGTTCATGGAGCCTCTTGTGGAGGAACTTCAACATCTATGGAAGGGTGTTCTCACTCGAGACCTATATAGCAGCCCACGAGCTGATTTCTTTCTGCGTGATGTTATAATTTGGTGCATCCATGATTATCCGGCTTTGGGCACTATGTCAGGGAGAACGACACTTGGTTACAATGCATGTGTTCGCTGTGACAGGAATCCGCTGTCATACGCAATACTTAGCAAGATCTGTTACATTAGACACTGCCGTTTCCTTGCCAAGGACAAGCCGCATCCTAGAAAATACCGAAGACATGTGTTCAATCCAAATCATGAAAACCGTGATGCGCCAAAGAGGCTCACCGTCGATGAGTTGCAAGTGGAATTAGAGAAGGTCAGGCATATTACACTTGCAGCACATTCTTAATCATCGTCCTGAGATACTACCTTATATGATGTAAGTGCAGTACTACAGCTTATACATCGTAATCTACTAAACTTGCAGCACATTCTTATATATTTATATGTTTGACGCAATCACTATGTTGTGCAACATCTACAAAGAGGAGTTACTGCCGCAAAATCCAAGAAACATTGACAAACTGGTTATGGCAAGATTTGCGAAATGGTTCAAGAACCATGTAAGCTTTTGAAGTGCACTGTCTGTTTTTTTAATATATTGAGTACATAAGATGATCAGCTTGTCTATTTTCTAACCATAGGTTAAGAAGATGCGGGAGGATGGGCAGGCAGTTGATGATGCCCTTTCCTCACTAGCAATGGGTCCTGATACTCGGGTAAGACATTATGAATCTTGCGTTGTTCGAGATGTGCACTACAACACCCTTGCACGAGACGAAGGCAGGAAGACACAAAACAGTGCCATCGTGAGCACGGATACGTATGACAAAGAGACAACTGAAATGTATGCTAACATAACAGACATTGTTCAGTTGCAGTATAGCTCCAATTTCGAGGATCATCAGTGTGTGGTTATGTTCTGCTGTCGTTGGTATAACCTGTTTTCCATGATCACAAAACCCAGAGCTGATGATTATTTCAAATCCATCAATGTCAAGGCGGCATACCAGACCAACGAGCCTTTTATTTTGGCAAATCAAGCAACACAGATATTTTTCTTGGAAGACACATTTGCACGTAGCGATGACTGGAGAGTATTGCAAAGGTTTCAGCAGAGGAATTCATTTAATGAAGTTGCACAACAAGATGATGCTTAAACTACTCCTGATGTACAAGATAACACAGATGTTGCTAATATCTTTGAGAACCATCACGTCAATGACGCCGGCGAAAATATTTCCTGTCGTGCTATGGACATACAAGAGTTGATCAAGAAAAAGCCAACGTTCGAGGACATTGAGGACGAAAAAGAAGATGACACCGTAGGGAATTACGATTCAGACTGATACACATGGCGAAGATGTTGACACTGCTGCTGTGGATAATGATTACATTGCTTTTGTCGTATTTGCCTGTCAGAAGACGTTTTTTTATCTACTATGTGAAATTGTGTTTGCTATGCCAACTGAAACCTGATGAACATGTTGTTTAGTATTTTGCTATAAGAACATCACTTGTTATGTATGCTGATTTGTGTTTGGTGATTGTATGACAACTAAAACTTGATGACATTGTTGTTTAGTTTTACTCATATTTGGCTGTGAAACTTGAATTTGATGACATAGTTTACTGTTGGACCGCAATTTGCTCGACGTCTTCGAATGAGGACAAAGCTGACCCGATAGGGCCTCTGCTATTTATTGAGCAAAAGGGGATACCCCTTGATTTATGTTAATAGAAATCATTAGATGTTCACAACACTACGCCCAGCCTGCTACACATGTTTCATTCATTACTAGTTTCAGCAAAGTTCTCATGTCGTAGCCATTGAATACATCACAAGTGCTACATACACTGCAAATAAAGAGACAATCATCCTATAGAGCACATCGATTTTTCCCATTATCTTCACAAGCTCTTTCATATCCTCATTGCTGTCAAGGCGGTTCAGCAGCTGTTGCTTAGCCATGATCAGAGGAACTGCATCTTTAACCTTCTGCTCTGCATCTTCCTCTTCTGTTGTTCGTTCAGTTACTTGTCCAACACCCCAACCTGCTGGTATTGGGATTCCTCGGCTAACCAAATAATCAGCGTAGTTGGATTCCCCCACATCAGCAACTTCCCAGAAATACAAATCACACGAATCTTCCCTTTTCTGCACGAATCAAATTGGAAGATCATCAACCAAACTATTAAAAAAATCAGCAAATGAAAGCAGCAGAACAACACTATTATTACCCCATGATTCGGGCATTTGTAGAAGACTCGGCCAGGGTTGCGGATTGTGGTTGAGACGCGACGGATGACTCTGCGTGATTTGCAGCAGTGGCACCACACCAAAGGCAGCGGGTTGCGATAAGCAATCGGCTGCGGTGCGCGTGCCGACGGGGGTGTGATCAGACCCACAGGCGATGGTATGGGTGGCGACTTGGTGCATATCTGGTTGTTGCCTGCTGAAGAGCAGGTGGACGAGCAGCCAGCGGACATGGTTGCTGCGGCCAGAGCTTCTGATGCTAGGCAGAGTAAGTAGGGAAGAGGAGAAGCGAATGTTGGATATGTCAGTTTCATTACTTGCAAAGTAGCATAGCACCATATATAGTCATAGTCTAGGTTTGGATTCGAACCAGCTACAGGAGCACGACTTTCTTTTTTCTAAAACTTGGCAACGTCTCTTTACTAGTACACTAGCTTGTTCTGTACGCCTTCCCAAGTCTTTGTTTTTCTTTCTATATATAAAAAAGTATGCTACTTCGTGCCCACTTAGTCAACAAACGATTGTGCCAACCTTGACCGTTGGATTGACATTCAATGTCTGTCGCTTTTCTTCAGTCTATTCTTCCTCGAGCCGCCAAAGCCAAACCAGCGCCTGCGGGACCGCCTGCTCCCGCCTCCCACGACTGGTTGTGATCTTCCCCGGCTCCTGTTCGTTCCCATCCGAGGCCTCACCATCGTCCTCCGCCTTGGTTTGCTCACCGCGGCGCCACCCTCTGGTGTTGTCAACATGGTCAACAACCGAGAGGAATAAGGAGATGACTGTACATGGTGAGGATGACAGTAGGGACCCAGCCGCGCGCAGTAATTTTGTTTTTCGGGACGGAGAAGGGTATCAACTGGGTTGTGCGGGACCCGTGGCCCGTCTAGCCCAGGCTTTTATTTCATATGATTAGCACATGACCAGCCCAGTTTGTTTTTTTCCTTTCTGAAAATGGCTAGCTAGCTATTTTGTTTTTTGCAGAATAACCAACGCAGGCCTACTTGCTTTTCTACGCCCTGCTGGGCCGGAAATCTTTCAACACGAGGAGGGATGCATTTTGCCCAGAAAATGGGCTATAAATAATAAGAAATGGGCTATAAGTAATAATAAATGGGCTGTAAAATGAAAAAATACAACAAACAAGCAATTACTTCCGAAATACTGTTTTCTTTCGGATTTTGATATTTTAAATTTCATTCTTTTTGTGTGGGTAAAATTTCATTGAATTTAAATTAAGGTATATTTAGATTTAAAATTAATTTAAATCTGGCTAGAAATTTCAGGCTGTATGCTGTTTGGGACAGATTTGGAGGCCGACTTGTGGGTCTACTAGGTTGACGTGTACTTTGGCTTTGTCAACTTAGTCCACAAACGATTCTAGCAGTAGTGACCGTTGGATGTTAATCCAACGGCCGTGCTGCTTCTTCAATATCTGATCTTCTTGCTCCAGCCGCCCAAACCAGCTCCAGTGGGACTGCCTGCTCCCGCCTCCCGTGGCCGGCTGTGCTGCCACACAGGCCGCACCGCCCCACCTTACTTCATTGCTGGCCAGGCCATTCCTCTACTCACACACACCCCCTGTTATTCTGCGGTGACAGCAGCCTCACACCGCAGCGGACCAGTGAACCCTCGTACTCCTCTATGCGTGGGCATCCACTGCCGCATCGTCCCCGACTCCGCGTCGTCCCCTTCCTAGGCCTCGCTGTCGTCCACCGCCCTGGTGCTCTCGGTGCGGTGTGGTCAACGTGGTCAAGGAACGGCTTCCATTGGACGTGGACTATACGTGGAGAGGCTGACAGCTGGGCCCACGGCCGCAGCAAGGAAGTGCCTCCTTATTACGTGCAAAATAATTATTCCTCCACCTGACAGCGGGGACCCACTGGACGGGCCACCGTATTTTGCGAAAAAACATTTGCCACTGACTGCTGGGACCCACCAGCTACATCTTCACACGCAAGGAAGTGCGTCTGGGCAAAAAAAAAGATTCGCCCCCCTGACTGCTGGGACCCACCAGCTACATCTTTGCAGGCAAGGAAGTGCCTGACAGTCGGGACCCACCTGGTCGAAGCGTACGTAGCGTTGTCATTCTGGTCGTGAACGTGTACGTACATATATACTAGTGGATGTAGAGGCGCGCACGAGTCGTAGTAGAGGCGCGTATGTGTCGTATTTGAGGCGCGCACGTAGCATGTACACGTACGTACAGCGGCCAGGGTGCAAGAAAGAAAATACGGCCACGTATGTGTACATACAGGCGGGGTCTCGAACACCTACTCGCGCATACGTACGGCCAGGGCTCGTGACATGGCTGGGTCGGAACGGAGAAACAGCATTGTCGTCGTGTTCATGGGGAGGCAACGGAATGCATCGTGTTCATGAGGAGGCAACGGAATGCGTCATGTTCATCGGGATGCAACGGAACGCGTGGGAGCCAACCGGCTGGGTCGGAACGGAATGCGTGGTCGTGTTCATCGGGAGGGCTTGGACGGAACAGGCGATGGAAATGAGGCCTGGCGTACCGCACAACGGAGGAAACGAACCTCCTACATTCGGAATGGGGTCCTGTTGATCGGGAGGGGTCTGGCATACCGCAAAACGGAGGAAACAGACCTCCTATGGTCGAAACGGGGGTCCTATTGATCGGGAGGGGTGTGGCATACCGTAAAATGGACGAAACGGACCTCCTATGGTCCAAACGGGGGTCCTGTTCATCGGGAGGGGTGTGGCGTACCGCAAAACGGACGAAACGGACTTGTGTTGGAGCGCTACGGTTGAAACAGGGGTCCTGTTCATCGGGAGGGGTCTGGCGTACCGCAAAACGGGACTCCACGAGATACTGTTCATCTCCACCATCGACCTCCTCTAGCCTCCATGGGCTACCGTCGACCTCCTCCAGCCTCCACGGGCTCCTGTTCATCCAGCCTCCACCACGCGCTACTCCACCGGCTATTATTCAACCACCCCTCCACGGGCACCCCTCCACCGTCTACTGTTCATCCAGCCCTCCACACCATGGGGTCCTGTTCAACCACCCCTCCACGGGCACTCCTCCACCATTTACTGTTCATCCAGCCCTCCACCACACCACGGGGTCGTGTTCATCCAGAGGCAACGCCACCGCTCACTGTTCATCCAACCCCCCCCCCCCCCCGCAACACTCACTATTCATCCCAGAGGCAGCATCGATCGGCTTCAGTTAGTAGCAGTAGCGAAGGAATCACTCGATCGGTTTCAGTTAACATCCATCGATTGGCTTCAGTTAGTAGCAGTAGCGAAGGAATCGCTCGATCGGTTTCAGTTAACATCCATCGATCGATGGCTCGGGTTCAGTAACGCGTAGCCTGCAGTGCAATTGCTCGGGTTCAGTTAGATCCCAACGCCTCGCTCAGGTTCAGTTAGAGCCAACGCCTCGCACACACGTGCATACGTGTATGAGAGAAACACGCATCGCTCAGCCACCAACCTCCCACCGTAACCGGGAACTCCCCGAAATTTTCCTCGCCCTCGCTTCTACCATGGTTTTCCCAAAGAATGTCATGCAGCTGCTTCTCCGGCTCTCCCAGGATGAACAACCCATTTTCTGTCATGATTTTTTGTCATAGAGGTAGGAGCCCACCACATCTATGATGATACCGGGTTTTGTCACAATTATCGTCATAGAAGTGTGATATGTATGACAGAAAAAAATTTCGTTCGACCCAAAATGTCACGGATGTGTCTTTTTTTTGTAGTGTAGGCGCGCCCCCTACCTCGTGCCTTCCTCGTTGATTGCTTGACGTAGGGTCCAAGTCCTCTGGATCATGATCGTTCAGAAAATCACATTCCCGAAGGTTTCATTCCGTTTGGACTCCGTTTGATATTCTTTTTCCGCGAAACCCTAAAATAGGCAAAAAAACAGCAATTCTGGGCTGGGCCTCCGGTTAATAGGTTAGTCCCAACGTATCCAGCCCAACCCTTATATCCTGTTTTGGACATTATTGGGCTTTATTATACACTTCTATATTATTTTTGGGACTAACCTATTAACCGGAGGCCCAGCCCAAAATTGTTGTTTTTCGCCTATTTCAGAGTTTCACAAAAAATAATATCAAACGGAGTCCAAACGGAATGAAACCTTCGGGAACATGATTTTTGGAACGAACATGATCGACTTGGACCCTACGTCAAGACATCAAACAGAAAGGCACGAGGTAGGGGGCACACCTACCCCCAGGCGCGCCCTCCACCCTCGTGGGGGCCACGTTGCTCCACCGATGTACTCCTTCCTCCTATATATACCTACGTACCCCCAAACTACCAGATACGGAGCCAAAACCCTAATTCCACCGCCGTAACTTTCTGTATCCACGAGATCCCATCTTGGGGCCTTTTCTGGAGATCCGCCGGAGGGGGTGTCGATCATGGAAGGCTTCTACATCAACACCATAGCCCTTCCAATGAAGTGTAAGTAGTTTACTTCAGACCTTCGGGTCCATAGTTGTTAGTTAGATGGCTTCTTCTCTCTTTTTGGATCTCAATACAAAGTTCTCCCCCTCTCTTGTGGAGATCTATTCGATGTAGACTTCTTTTGCAGTTTGTTTGCTGAGACCGATGAATTGTGGGTTTATGATCAAGTTTATCTATGAACAATATTTAAATCTTCTATAAATTCTTTTATGTATGATTCGTTATCTTTGCAAGTCTCTTCGAATTATCATTTTGGTTTGGCCTACTAGATTGATCTTTCTTGCAATGGGAGAAGTGCTTAGCTTTGGGTTCAATCTTGCGGTGTCCTTTCCCAGTGACAGTAGGGGCAGCAAGGCACGTATTGTATTGTTGCCATCGAGGATAACAAGATGGGGTTTATATCATATTGCATGAGTTTATCCCTCTACATCATGTCATCTTGCTTAAAGTGTTACTCTATTCTCTTAAACTTAATACTCTAGATGCCTGCTGGATAGCGGTCGATGTGTGGACTAATAGTAGTAGATGCAGGCAGGAGTCGGTCTACTTGTCTCGGACGTGATGCCTATATACATAATCATACCTAGATATTATCATAACTATGCTCAATTCTGTCAATTGCTCAACAGTAATTTGTTCACCCACCGGAATACTTATGCTCTCGAGAGGAGCCTCTAGTGAAACCTATGGCCCCCGGGTCTATTTTCCATCATATTAATCTTCCAATACTTAGTTATTTCCTTTGCCGTTTATTTTACTTGCATCTTTATTTCTCTTTATCATAAAAATACCAAAAATATTATCTTATCATATCTATCAGATCTCACTCTCGTAGGTGACCATGAAGGGATTGACAACCCCTTTATCACTTGCGAGGAGTTTATTTGTTTGTATAGGTACGAGGGACTCGTGCGTGGCCTCCTACTGGATTGATACCTTGGTTCTCAAAAACTAAGGGAAATACTTACGCTGCTCTGCTGCATCACCCTTTCCTCTTCAAGGGAAAACCAACGCAGTGCTCAAGAGGTAGCAAGAAGGATTTCTGGCGTCGTTGCCGGGGAGTCTATGCAAAAGTCAACATACCAAGTACCCATCACAAACCCTTATTTCCCGCATTACATTATTTGCCATTTGCCTCTCGTTTTCCTCTCCCCCACTTCACCCTTGCCATTTTATTCGCCCTCTCTCTCTTTCTCTCCACCCTCCCTCTCTTTCTCTATTCGCCTCTTTTTGCCCGTTTCTTGTATGCTTGTGTGTCGGATTGCTTGCTTGTCACGATGGCTCAAGATAATACCAAATTGTGTGACTTTACCAATACCAACAACAATGATTTTATTAGCACTCTAATTGCTCCTCTTACCGATGCTGAATCTTGTGAAATAAATGCTGCTTTGCAGAATCTTGTCATGAAAGATCTGTTTTCCAGACTTCCTAGTGAAGATGCCGCTACCCATCTAAACAACTTTATTGATCTGTGTGATATGCAAAAGAAGAAATATGTGGACAAAGATATTGTTAAATTGAAGCTATTTCCTTTTTCGCTTAGAGATTATGCTAAAGCTTGGTTTTCGTCTTTGCCTAAAAATAGTATTGATTCATGGAATAAGTGCAAAGATGCTTTTATCTCTAAGTATTTTCCTCCCGCTAAGATCATCTCTCTTAGAAACGATATTATGAATTTTAAGCAACTTGATCATGAACATGTTGCACAAGCTTGGGAGAGGATGAAATTAATGATACATAATTGCCCTACACATGGTTTGAATTTGTGGATGATTATACAAAAAAATTATGCTGGATTGAATTTTGCTTCTAGAAATCTTTTAGATTCGGCCGTGGGAGGCACTTTTATGGAAATCACTTTAGGAGAAACTACTAAACTCCTAGATAATATTATGTTTAATTATTCGCAATGGCACACGAAAAGATCTACTAATAAGAAAGTGCATGCGATAGAAGAAATTAATGTTTTGATTGGTAAGATGGATGAACTTATGAAATTATTTGCTAATAAAAGTGTTTCTTCTGATCCTAATGATATGCCTTTGTCTACTTTGATTGAGAATAATAATGAATTTTTGGATGTGAATTTTGTTGGTAGGAATAATTTTGGGAACAATGCGTATAGAGGAAACTTTAATCTTAGGCCATATCCTAGTAATTCCTCTAATAATTATGGTAATTCCTACAACAATTCTTATGGAAATTTTAATAAGACCCCCTCTAATTTTGAATCTAATATTAAAGAATTTATTACCTCGCAAAAGAATTTCAATGCTTTGATTGAAGAAAAATTGCTTAAGATTGATGAGTTGGCTAGGAACGTTGATAGAATTTCTCTTGATGTTGATTCTTTGAAACTTAGATCTATTCCACCTAAGCATGATATCAATGAGTCTCTCAAAGCTATGAGAATTTCCATTAATGAGTGCAAAAAAAGAACCGCTAGGATGCGTGCTAAGAAAGATTCCTTTATAAAAGCGTGTTCTTACAGTTTCCATGATAATAAAGATGAAGATCTAAAAGTTATTGATGTGTCCCCTATTAAATTTTTTTTTGCAATATGAATCTTGATAATGATGGGACTGAATATGATCCACCTTTACCTAGAAGACATTCTAAAAATTCGGAGTCTTTAGATCTTGATGCTAAAATTGTTAAAAGTGGGATTGAAGAAGTCAAAACTTTAAATATTAATGAACCCACTATTTTGGATTTCAAGGAATTTAATTATGATAATTGCTCTTTGATAGATTGTATTTCCTTGTTACAATCCATGCTAAATTCTCCTCATGCTTATAGTCGAAATAAAGCCTTTACCAAACATATCGTTGATGCTTTGATGCAATCTTATGAAGAAAAACTTGAGTTGGAAGTTTCTATCCCTAGAAAACTTTATGATGAGTGGGAACCTACTATTATAATTAAGATTAAAGATCATGCATGCTATGCTTTGTGTGATTTGGGTGCTAGTGTTTCCACGATTCCAAAGACTTTTTGTGATTTGCTAGGTTTCCGTGATTTTGATGATTGACTTGCACCTTGCGGATTCCACTATTAAGAAACCTATGAGAAGAATTAATGATGTTCTTATTGTTGCTAATAGGAATTATGTGCCCGTGGATTTTATTCTTCTTGACATAGATTGCAATCCTTCATGTCCTATTATTCTTGGTAGACCTTTCCTTAGAACGATTGGTGCAATTATTGATATGAAGAAAGGGAATATTAGATTCCAATTTCCGCTAAGTAAAGGCATGGAACACTTCCCTAGAAATAAAATTAAATTACCTTATGAATCTATTATGAGATCCACTTATGGATTGCCTTCCAAAGATGGCAATTCCTAGATCCATCCTTGCTTTTATGCCTAGCTCGGGGCGTTAAACGATAGCGTTTGTTGGGAGGAAACCCAATTTTATTTTTATTCCTTGATTTTTGCTCCTGTTTAGTAATAAATAATTTATATAGCCTCTGTTTTGGTTGTGTTTTTTGTATTTAATTAGTGTTTGTGCCAAGTAGAACCGTTGGGAAGACTTGGGGAAAGTCTGTTTTAATCTTGCTGTAGAAAATAGAAACATTAGCGCTCATGAGAACTGCTGCCATTTTTATTTCGAAAGTGTTATTTAGTTAATTCGTTTTGCATATGATTAATAGATAAATTCCTCACGTCCAGCAATTTATTTTAGAATTTTTGGGGTTCCATAACTTGCGTTAGCTGCAGATTACTATAGACTGTTCTGTTTTTGATAGATTATGTTTTCCGTGTGTTATTTGCTTATTTTGATGAATCTATGGCTAGTAAGATGGTTTATAAACCATAGATAAGTTGGAATACAGTAGGTTTAACACCAATATAAATAAATAATAAGTTCATTACAGTAACTTGAAGTGGTGTTTTGTTTTCTTTCGCTAACGGATCTCATGAGATTTTCTACTTTAAGTTTTGTGTTGTGAAGTTTTCAAGTTTTGGGTAAAGATTTGATGGATTATGGAACAATTAGTGTCAAGAGCCTAATCTTGGGGATGCCCATGGAACCCCAAGATAATCTAAGGACACCTAAAAGCCAAAGCTTGGGGATGCCCCGGAAGGCATCCCCTCTTTCGTCTACTTCTATCGGTAACTTTACTTGGAGCTATATTTTTATTTACCACATGATATGTGTTTTGCTTGGAGCCTCTTGTATTATTTGAGTCTTTACTTGTTAGTTTTGCACAATCATCCTTGCTGCACACACCTTCTTTAGAGAGACACACATGATTAGGAAATTGTTAGAATACTCTATGTGCTTCACTTATATCTTTTGAGTTATATAGTTTTTGCTCTAGTGCTTCACTTATATCTTTTAGAGCACGATGGTGGATTTGTTTTATAGAAACTTTTGTTCTCTCATGCTTCACTTAGATTATTTTGGGAGTCCTACAAAACAGCATGGTAATTTGCTTTAATTATTTTAGGCATTCAAGATTATTATTTTTCTTCTTATGAGTGTATTGAATACTATGAGAAGTTTGAAACTTGATAATTGTTTTGAGATATGGAGATGCTGATATTAGAGTTGTGTTAGTTGAGTAGTTGTGAATTTGAGAAATGCTTGTGTTGAAGTTTGTGATTCCCGTAGCATGCACGTATGGTGAACCGTTATGTTAAGAAGTCGGAGCATGATGTATTTATTGATTTTCCTCCTTATGAGTGGCGGTCGGGGACAAGCGATGGTATTTTCCTACCAATCTATCCCCTAGGAGCATGCGTGTAGTACTTTGCTTCGATAACTAATAGATTTTTGCAATAAGTATGTGAGTTCTTTACGACTAATGTTGAGTCCATGGAATATATGCACTCTCACCCTTCCACCATTGCTAGCCTCTCTAATACCGCTCACCTTTCGCCGGTATCATACACCCACCATATACATTCCTCAAAACAGCCACCATACCTACCTATCATGGCATTTCCATAGCCATTCCGAGATATATTGCCATGCAACTTTCCACCGTTCCGTTTACTATGACACGCTCCATCATTGTCATATTGCTCCGCATGATCATGTAGTTGACATTTTTGTTGTGGCAAAGCCACCGTTCATAATTATTTCATATAAGTCACTCATGCATCATTGCTATCCCGGTATACCGTCGGAGGAATTCATATAGAGTCATACTTTGTTCTAGTATCGAGTTGTAATCATTGAGTTGTAAATAAATAGAAGTGTGATGATCATCATTCATAGAGTATTGTCCCAATAAAAAAAGAGAAAGGCCAAAAAAAGGCCAAAAAGGAATAAATAAATAAATAAAAAGGGGCAATACTGCTATCCTTTTTTCCACACTTGTGCTTCAAAGTAGCACCATGATCTTCATGATAGAGAGTCTCCTATGCTATCACTTTCATGTACTAGTGGGAATTTTTGATTATAGAACTTGGCTTGTATATTCCAACGATGGGCTTCCTCAAAATGCCCTAGGTGTTCATGAGCAAGCAAGTTGGATGCACACCCACTTAGTTCTTTTTGTTGAGCTTTCATATACTTATAGCTCTAGTGCATCCGTTGCCTGGCAATCCCTACTCACTCACATTGATATCTATTAATGGGCATCTCCATAGCCCGTTGATATGCCTAGTTGATGTGAGACCATCTTCTCCCTTTTTTTCTTCTCCACAACCACCATTCTATTCCACATACAGTGCTATGTCCATGGCTCATGCTCATGTATTGCGTGAATGTTGAAAAGGTTTGAGAACACCAAAAGTATGAAACAATTGCTTGGCTTGTCATCGGGGTTGTGCATGATTTAAATACTTTGTGTGGTGAAGATGGAGCATAGCCAGACTATATGATTTTGTAGGGATAACTTTCTTTGGCCATGTTATTTTGAAGAGACATAATTTCTTAGTTAGTATGCCCGAAGTATTATTATTTCTATGTCAATATTGAAATTTTGTCTTGAATCTTTCGGATCTGAATATTCATACCACAATTAAGAGAATTACATTGAAATTATGCCAAGTAGAATTCCACATCAAAAATTCTATTTTTATCATTTACCTACTCGAGGACGAGCAGGAATTAAGCTTGAGGATGCTTGATACGTCTCCAACGTATCTATAATTTTTGTTAGTTCCATGCTATATTATATCCTGTTTTGGATGTTATTGGGATTTATTATACACTTTTATATTATTTTTGGGACTAACCTATTAACCGGAGGCCCAACCCAGAATTGCTGTTTTTTGCCTATTTCAGAGTTCCACAGAAAAACAATATCAAACGGAGTCCAAACGGAATGAAACCTTCGAGAACGTGATCCAGAGGACTTGGACCCTACGTCAAGACATCACCAGGAAGGCACGAGGTAGGGGGGCGCACTTACCCCCCCCCCAGGCGCGCCCTCCACCCTCATGAGGCCCACGTTGCTCCACCAACGTACTCCTTCCTCCTATATATACCTATGTACCCCCAAACTACCAGATACGGAGCCAAAATCCTAATTCCACCGCCGTAACTTTCTGTATCCATGAGATCCCATCTTGGGGCCTTTTCCGGAGGTCCGCCGGAGGGGGTATCAATCACGGAGGGCTTCTACATCAACACCATAGCCCCTCCGATGAAGTGTGAGTAGTTTACTTCAGACCTTCGGGTCCATAGTTATTAGCTAGATGGATTCTTCTCTCTTTTTGGATCTCAATACAAAGTTCTCCCCCTCTCTTGTGGATATCTATTCGATGTAATCTTCTTTTGCGGTGTGTTTGTTGAGGCCGATGAATTGTGGGTTTATGGTCAAGTTTATCTATGAACAATATTTGAATCTTCTCTGAATTCTTTTATGTATGATTGGTTATCTTTGCAAGTCTCTTCGAATTATTAGTTTGGTTTGGCCTACTAGATTGATCTTTCTTGCAATGGGAGAAGTGCTTAGCTTTGGGTTCAATCTTGCGGTGTCCTTCCCCAGTGACAGTAGGGGCAGCAAGGCACTTATAGTATTGTTGCCATCGAGGATAACAAGATGGGGTTTATATCGTATTGCATGAGTTTATCCCTCTACATCATGTCACCTTGCTTAAAGTGTTACTCTGTTCTCTTGAACTTAATACTCTAGATGCATGCTGGATAGCGGTCGATGTGTGGTGTAATAGTAGTAGATGCAGTCAGGATTCGGTCTACTTGTCTCATATGTGATGCCTATATACATGATCATACCTCGATATTCTCATAACTATGCTCAATTCTATCAATTGCTCAACAGTAATTTGTTCACCCACCATAATACTTATGCTCTCAAGAGAAGCCTATAGTGAAACCTATGGCCCCCGGGTCTATTTTCCATCATATTAATCTTCCAATACTTAGTTTTTTCATTTTCCATTTATTTTACTTGCATCTTTATTTCTCTTTATCATAAAAATACCAAAAATATTATCTTATCATATCTATCAGATCTCACTCTCGTAGGTGCCCGTGAAGGGATTGACAACCCCTTTATCGCGTTGGTTGCGAGGAGTTTATTTGTTTGTGTAGGTGCGAGGGACTCGTGCGTGGCCTCCTACTGGATTGATACCTTGGTTCTCAAAAACTGAGGGAAATACTTACGCTGCTCTGCTACATCACCCTTTCCCCTTCAAGGGAAAACCAACGCAGTGCTCAAGAGGTAGCAGTTACATTGTTGAATTCATTCATGATGCTACTGAAAATTATTATGAGGGAGGAATATATGCTTGTAGGAATTGCAATAATATCAATTTTCCTCTCTATGTGTTAAAAATCCGAAAGTTATGCTTGTTTTACCTTCCTATGCAAGTTGATTCTTGTTAACATAAGTTGTTCGCTCACAAAATCCCTATGCATGGGAAGTGGGTTAGACTTAAATGTGCTAGTCATATTCTTCATGATGCTGTCTTTATATTTCAATTCTTATCTTTTATGTGAGCATCATTCAAATCGTCATGCCAAGCTAGGGGCGTTAAACGACAGCGCTTGTTGGGAGGCAACCCAATTTTTATTTTTATTCCTTGCTTCTTGTTCCTGTTTAGTAATAAATAATTCATATAGCCTCTGTATAGATGTGGTTTTATGTTTTAATTAGCGTTTGTGCCAAGTAGAACCTTTGGGAAGACTTGGGGAAAGTCTTTGCGATCTTGCTGTAAAAAACAGAAACTTTAGCGCTCATGAGGTTTGCTGCTATGTTTTACTGGGGAGTGGTACTTAGTTAATTATTTTTTCAGATGATTTATAGATAAATTTCTCATGTCCGGAAACTTATTTTAGAATTTTTGGGGTTCCAGAAGTATACGTTTGATCCAGATAACTACAGACTGTTCTGTTTTTGATAGATTCTGTTTTCATTGTGTTGTTTGCTTATTTTGATGAATCTATGAGTAGTATCGAAGGGTATGAACCATAGAGAAGTTGGAATACAGTAGATATTACACCAATATGAATTTAAAGTGAGTTCACAACAGTACCAAAAGTGGTGATTTATTTTCTTATACTAACGGAGCTTACGAGTTTTCTGTTAAGTTTTGTGCTGTGAAGTTTTCAAGTTTTGGGTAAAGATTCGATGGACTATGGAATAAGGAGTGTCAAGAGCCTAAGCTTGGGGATGCCCGAGTCACCCCAAGGTAATATTCAAGTACAACCAAGAGCCTAAGCTTGGGGATACCCCGGATGGCATCCCCTCTTTCGTCTTCGTTCATCGATAACTTTACTTGGAGCTATATTTTTATTCACCACATGATATGTGTTTTGCTTGGAGCGTCCTTTTATTTTCTTTTGTTTTGCTTGCTGTTTGAATAAAATACCAATATCTAAAATTCTTAAATGTTAGAGAGTCTTCACATAGTTGCATAATTATTTGACTACTCATTGATCTTCACTTATATCTTTTGGAGTAGTTTGTCGTTTGCTCTAGTGCTTCACTTATATCCTTTTAGAGCACAGTGGTGGTTTTATTTTAAAGAAATATATGAACTCCCATGCTTCACTTATATTATTTTGAGAGTCCTAATATGATGGGCATCCAAGAGGGGTATAATAAAAACTTTCATATAGAGTGCATTGAATACTATGAGAAGTTTGATACTTGATGATTGTTTTGAGATATGGAGATGGTGATATTAGAGTTGTGCTAGTTGAGTAATTGTGAATTTGAGAAATACTTGTGTTGAGGGTTGCAAGTCCCGTAGCATGCATGTATGGTAACCGTTGTGTGACAAATTTGAAGCATGAGGTGTTTCTTTGATTGCCTCCCTTATGAGTGGCGGTCGGGGACGAGCAATGGTCTTTTCCTACCAATCTATCCCCCTAGGAGCATGCGCGTAGTGCTTGGTTTTTGATGACTTGTAGATTTTTGCAATAAGTATGTGAGTTCTTTATAACTAATGTTGAGTCCATGGATTATACACACTCTCTCCCTTCCATCATTGCTAGCCTCTTCGGTACTGTGCATTGCCCTTTCTCACCTCGAGAGTTGGTGCAAACTTCGCCGGTGCATCCAAATCCCGTGATATGATACGCTCTGTCACACATAAACCTCCTTATATCTTCCTCAAAATAGCCACCATACCTACCTATTATGGCATTTCCATAGCCATTCCGAGATATGTTGCCATGCAACTTTCCACTGTTCCGTTCATCATTGTCATATTGCCTTGCATGATCATGTAGTTGACATCGTATTTGTGGCAAAGCCACCATGCATAATTTATCATTCATGTCACTCTTGATTCATTGCCCTTCCCGGTACACCGTCAGAGGCATTCATATAGAGTCATATTTTTGTTCTAGTATCGAGTTGTAATCATTGAGTTGTAAATAAATAGAAGTGTGATGATCATCATTAATAGAGCATTGTACCAAAAAAAGAGAGAAAGGCCAAAAAAGGAAGGCCCAAAAAAAGAAATAAAAAGGGACAATGCTACTATCCTCTTTTTCCACACTTGTGCTTCAAAGTAGCGCCATGATCTTTATGATAGAGAGTCTCTTGTTTTGTCACTTTCATATACTAGTGGGAATTTTTCATTATAGAACTTGGCTTGTATATTCCAACAATGGGCTTCGTCAAATTCCCTAGGTCTTCATGAGCAAGCAAGTTGGATGCAAACCCACTTAGTTTCTTTTGTTGAGCTTTCATACATTTATAGCTCTAGTGCATCCGTTGCATGGCAATCCCTACTCCTCGCATTGACATCAATTGATGGGCATCTCCATAGCCCATTGATTAGTCGCGTCGATGTGAGACTTTCTCCTTTTTGTCTTCTCCACACAACCCCCATCATAATATTCTATTCCACCCATAGTGCTATATCCATGGCTCACGCTCATGTATTGCGTGAAAGTTGAAAAAAGTTTGAGATTACTAAAGTATGAAAAAAATGCTTGGCTTGTCATCGGGGTTGTGCATGATGAGAACATTCTTGTGTGACGGAAATGGAGCATGACCAAACTATATGATTTTGTAGGGATGAACTTTCTTTGGCCATGTTATTTTGAGAATACATAATTGCTTAGTTAGTATGCTTGAAGTATTATTATTTTTATGTCAATATTAAACTTTTTTCTTGAATCTTATGGATCTAAATATTCTTGCCACAATAAATAAGATTACATTGATAAATATGTCAGGTAGCATTTTGCATCAAAAAATCTGTTTTTATCATTTACCTACTCGAGGACGAGTAGGAATTAAGCTTGGGGATGCTTGATACGTCTCCAATGTATCTATAATTTTTTATTGTTCCATGCTATTATATTATCAACCTTGGATGTTTATATGCTATTTTATATGATTTTTGGGACTAACCTATTAACCTAGAGCCAGTGCCAGTTTTTGTTTTTTCCTTGTTTTTGAGTATCGCGGAAAAGGGAAACCAAATGGAGTCCAATTGACCTGAAACTTGACGGAGCTTATTTTTGGACTAGAAGAAGGCCAGGAAGTAAAAGAATTGGGCCAGAAGAGTCTTGGGCTGCCCACGAGGGTGGGGGGCATGCCCACCCCCCTGGGCGCACCCCTGCCTCGTGGACAGCCCGGAGACCCCCCTAACTTGTTCTTGACTCCAACACCTCTTATATAACCTGAAACCTCCAGAAAATAACCTAGATCAGGAGTTCTGCCGCCAGAAGTCTCCGTAGCTACCGAAAACCAATCTAGACCCGTTCTGGCACCCTGCCGAAGGGGTGAATCCCTCTCCGGTGGCCATCTTCATCATCCCGGTGCTCTCCATGACGAGGAGGGAGTAGTTCTCCCTCGGGGCTGAGGGTATGTACCAGTAGCTATGTGTTTGATCTCTCTCTCTCTCGTGTTCTTGAGTCGGCATGATCTTGATGTATCGCGAGCTTGGCTATTATATTTGGATCTTATGATGTTTCTCCCCCTCTACTCTCTTGTGATGAATTGAGTTTTCCCTTTGAAGTTATCTTATCGGATTGAGTCTTTAAGGATTTGAGAACACTTGATGTATGTCTTGCATGTGCTTATCTGTGGTGACAATGGGATATCACGTGATCCACTTGATGTATGTTTTGGTGATCAACTTGCGAGTTCTGTGACCTTGTGAACTTATGCATAGGGGTTGGCACACGTTTTCGTCTTGACTCTCCGGTAGAAACTTTGGGGCACTCTTTGAAGTTCTTTGTGTTGGTTGAATAGATGAATCTAAGATTGTGTGATGCATATCGTATAATCATACCCACGGATACTTGAGGTGACATTGGAATATCTAGGTGACATTAGGGTTTTGGTTGATTTGTGTCTTAAGGTGTTATTTTACTATGAACTCTAGGGCTGTTTGTGACACTTATAGGAATAGCCCAACAGATTGATCGGAAAGAATAACTTTGAGGTGGTTTCGTACCCTACAATAATCTCTTCGTTTGTTCTCTGCTATTAATGACGTTGGAGTGACTCTTTCTTGCATGTTGAGGGATAGTTATATGATCCAATTATGTTATTATTATTGAGAGAACTTGCACTAGTGAAACTATGAACCTTAGGCCTTGTTTCCTAGCATTGCAATACCGTTTATGCTCACTTTTACCACTTGCTACCTTGTTGTTTTTATATTTTCAGATTACAAAAACCTATATCTACCATCCATATTGCACTTGTATCACCATCTCTTCACCGAACTAGTGCACCTATACAATTTACCATTGTATTGGGTGTGTTGGGGACACAAGAGACTCTTTGTTATTTGGTTCTAGGGTTGTTTGAGAGAGACCATCTTCATCCTACGCCTCCCACGGATTGATAAACCTTAGCTCATCCACTTGAGGGAAATTTGCTACTGTCCTACAAACCTCTGCACTTGGAGGCCCAACCAACGTCTACAAGAAGAAGGTTGTGTAGTAGACATCACTTGCAGACGACTGATCGACCAGTATGTACGTACACATTCGTGACCAGAATGACAACTCTACGTACACTTCGGCTAGGTGGGTCTCGATTGTCAGGCACTTCTTTGCGTGCGAAGATGTAGCTGGTGGGTCCCAGCAGTCAGGGGGGGCGAATCATTTTTTTTGCCCGTAATATGGACACAATTCCTTGCGTGCGAAGATGTAGCTTCTGGGTCCCAGCAGTCAGGGGAAATGTTTTTTTCGCGAAATACGATGGCCCGTCCGGTGGGTCCCTGCTGTCAGGTGGAGGAATCATTATTTTGCGCATAATAAGGAGACATTTCCTTGCTACGACCATGGACCCAGCTGTTAGCCTCTCCATGTACAGTACTCTTCCGATGGAAGTCGTTCGTTGACCACATTGACCACGCCATGCCGAGAGCACCAGGGAGGTGGACGATGGCGAGGCCTAGGAAGGGGACGACGCGGAGCCCAGGAAGATGCGGCAGTGGATGCCCATGCGGAGGGGAGTACGTGGGTTGACTGCTTAGGCTACGGTGTGAGGCTGCCGTCGCCAGAGAATAACATGAGGTGTGGGTGAGTGTAGAGGGATGGCATGGCCAGCGGTGGTAGCACAGCCGGACACAGGAGGCAGGAGCAGGCAGCACGACCGACGCTTGTTTGGGCGGCTGGAGCAAGAAGACGAGAGGTTGAAGAAGCACTACGGCCGTTGGATGGACATCGTACGGTCACTGGAGCTAGAATCGTTCATATTTACTAAGTTGACAAAGCCCTCCATCCCCGTCATCTTAGTAGGCCCACAAGTCAGCCTCCCATATGGTGCGTCCCAGCTAGCAGGGAGTATTCATTTTTTTTGTGTAATAAGGAAGCACTTCCTTGCGTGCGAAGATATAGCTGGTGGGTCCGAGCTGTCAGCAGTGGGAACATTTTTTTCTCCGAAATATAGAGGCCCTTTTGGTTGGTCCCAGGTGTCAGGTGGAGGAATCATTATTTTGCGCGTAATAAGGAGGCATTTCCTTGTGTGCGGCCGTGGACCCACCTGTCAGCTTCTCCACATACAGTCCATGTCCAATGGATGTCGTTCATTGACCACGTTGACCATGCCGCGCCGAGAGCACCAAGGCAGTGGACGACGACGAGCCTAGGAAGGGGATGACACGGAGCCGGGGAAGACGCAGCAGTGGATGCCCACACGGAGAGGAGTATGAGGGTTCACTAGTTCGGCTGCGGTGTAAGGCTGCCGTCGCCGTATAATAACAGGGGGTGTGGGTGAGTAGAGGGATGGCCTGGCCAGCTGTGGTGAGGCCTCTGCGGCAGCACAGCCGGCCACGAGAGGCAGGAGCAGGCGGCACGATCGGTGCTGCTTTGGGTGGCTGGAGCAAGAAGACCAGAGGTTGAAGAAGCACGATGGGCGTTGGATGGACATCGTACGATCACTGCATTTAGAATCATTTATAATGACTAAGTTGACAAAGCCCTTGGTACGTGTCAACTTAGTAGGCCCATAGGTCAGCCTCCAAAACGGTGCGCCCCAGATGTTAGGGGGAGGAATCAATTTTTTGGGTGGCTGAAGCTAGAATATCCGAGACTGAAGAAGAAGCACGACATCTGTTGGATGGACATCCAACGGCCACTGCTGCTAGAACCGTGTGTTGACTATAAGTTGACAAAGCCTTGCATACGCGTCAACTTATTTTTTAGGGGACGCGTCAACTTAGTAGGCCCACAAGTGTGTGGCAGAGAACTTATATCCCATTTGCGATTTGTAAGAATGTACAACCCATTTTTGAATTCTAATGGAATTTACTACAGCCCATTTACAGTTTGTTAAAAGTACAACCCATTTTCTAGTAAGGACAACGATTAATAATTTCATCCAACCGTTCAAAACGGAATTCAAAAAAAAATCCCACATTTTAATGGGATATGAAATATTTTTATCCCGAAATTTCTAGTCGGATTCAATACAATTTCAATATAAATTCGAATTACGTAAAAATCCAACGAAACATTGCACGCGCAACAATTAATGAAATTAAAATTTTCAAATTACAAAAATAATATTTTATAAACTAATTACGTGTTTGGTGCATTTTTTTATAGTTACTGCCCAGTTTTTATAATTACATCCCATTTAATATTTATTAAATCCCATTTTCCTATTAAGCCTAATGCATCCCTCCTAGGAAAGATTTGCTGCCCAGCGGGGTGGAGAATAACAAGTTGACCTTGCCTGGGTATTCCTAAAAAAGAGTATAGCTGGGCTAGCCTTTTTCAGCTTGAAAAATAATAATATCTGGGTTGGATATCTAGCCTGGGCTAGACGGGCCACAGCCCACCCAGTTAATACCCTGCTCTCCTCTGAACAACAACGAAAACATCGCTCAAGAAAAACTCTGCTGTGCTCACACCTCAAAAACACAAATACTACTCGAGCTGCTTGTTCCCAGCTGTCGGCCGTTCCTTGTGCAATTCTCTCGTTTATTCACTACATAGGTTGACAATGGTGTGGGACCGTGATGTCAGGAAACCAGGAGGAAGCAAAAAAATAATATAGGCACTTGCGTACGTACGGCTATGGCCCTAGTGGGTCCCTACTGTCATCCAGTCAAAATAAAGTCATCTCCTGAATCCTCATGTTCGTTGACCATGTTGACAATGCTCGGTGCCACGACGAGTGCAACAACTCAAAGGACGATGGAGAGGGCCTCGCGGGCCCTATGGATGGTTTGATACAACGTCCGCTGCTCATTCAGGAAGCCAGGATCATCGGACATGTATGAGCACCTTCGAGAGACTGAGATGGCAAGAAACAGTAAGCTCTGTATTAAGATACAAGTGTAATTTACTCATCATCAGAAACAACGCGTAAGATACAGTTGTAATGAAACCGAGGGCCCAAGGTCTGGAAGTAAAACCGGTGGGTTACGCTGTAATTTGAGAGACCAGTGTATATTTTACTAGTCGAAATCGACCAACCAGGTGCTTCGCCCGAGACCATCTGCTTTTATTTACAAGCGTCAGTTTTACAAGCGGTTTTGGTTCAAGAAAAGACGATCCAATCATGGCCTAAGATGATGAATTTGTAGGAAGATCATATGGTTTCACCTCTAACCTACCCGAGTTGTCGTATAGGCTATGAATGAAACATAAGACAATGAACTTCTTAAGCATAGAAACAACAGAAGAGGATGATCTTCTTAACATACAAATCACGGGCATTAGATCAACATGCAAAACAATATGAAACATTATTCTCAGGAGGCACGGTGAACAACTCATGATGCCGCATGGCACAACATTCCAAGCTTAACTTTCCAATCAAATTCACAAGGCCTAGCATTACATAGAAAACATTCAGAAGAAACTCTTAAAATACCATACATAATTCAACATTCATGTGATTATGCATCTCAGCAGAGTAAATATTTACTTCTGAACTGAAGACAGGAATAGGAAAAAATGATCGACATTGCTCACAGCAAAGGGCGTCCCACCCTAAAATATCAAATGCATGTCTTCTGGCTAACATCAATGAGCAAAAATTGACAAGGTTTTCCAATTCCAATATATTAAACTAATGTATTCTTGCTAGCATCAATGATTAAACTTTGACAAGTTTTTCCCATTCAAAATATGTAATGCCTATGATTGTGGAATGGGCAGGGTTTGTCATCAGTTTGTCATCTGATAGTCTGATAGCTCAAGGTGACAACGAATGATTAGAGAACCATTCAATGTATTGTGCATGATGAAGTATTATGGAGGACACGAACCATCTGAACATTTTGTGTAGTTCCACTGAAATCAAGCTGAGCATCCCTGTGGATTTCATATTTATATGCTGCCAAAAAACAAAGACACATCAGCACACACATGAATATTGGCCCCAGTGTTAACCCACCAATCGGTGGACTAACAAACTGAAAGTGTGGTAAACAGATTACCATACCGAGATGCCCCATCATTGTTGCTTAGAATGACAATGACAGTTTTGGAGTCCTATCCTGGCTTCTCGTATTTGTTTGGGCACTTTTTGCCCAGTGCACTCCACGTGTTGTAGAGTTTCCTATGCTCTCTGCAGACTAGTCATGTCACCAGCGTCTACTAATACCCTGTAAAGCTTCTCAATCATTCGTTGTGTAATGTAGTGCAAACAGTGACTACTTCTTTCTGCAAAGTGGTAAGACCAACTGGACCCACTAATGCAGCAGTTTGCCTTAGACACATTGGCTCCTTTTGTGCAGTTCAACTAAAATCAAAGTTGGAATAAAATCGAGCTTTAATTTAGATATCCCTGTAAGCAACAATAGGTATAAGGGAAACAATTACTGAGAAATAACAGTTGATGACTTGTACTCACAGAAGAAAAGCATCTACTGATCTACCTTATCTTAACGGGAAACAAAGCAGGAGAGTAGCAATTCTCAATCAGTGTGATTCATTCATATTAACTGAGACATTATCTTAACAATGCCTTGTTTCAACATGTATAAAGAACGACAAAGCAGAAAAGTATCATTCTTAAAACAATGCGACTGATTCATTTTAACAGATACATTATCTTAACAATACCTTGGTTAAACATGTAGAAAGAACTACAAAGAAGGATAGTACCATTTGTAAAACACTGTAACTGATATATAATAACAGAGACATTATCTGAACAATACATTTCTTAAACATGTACTCTGGCCGATCCCTAACAGAAATGGTACTCCTGCCGATCCCTAACAAGTGTTGCAGTTTTGAACTAAGATTCAGTAGTTAATTATGAGAGTGGCATTGCTTAACAAAAATCTTAAATAGTTCCAGGGGAGAGTGGGCGCAAAAACAACATGTGCTTCCATCTACTTATAAAGGGGGTGATGCAGAGTTTGTTGTAACAAAGCAACAAGCATCATGTCTGGGTTGGTCCCATTTTTGATCACTACTTAATGGGAAAAGACAACAATACAATAGCTTCAATTCAACATTTATTTAAAACAATACCAATACAAGTAGCACAACATCTCAAAACACACTGCACGATCATGTGGATGAAGGCAAGTACCAACCTGTCATGACGCACACAAGATCACGTACGAATCTGCCAACACGAATAGGAAATCCAATCTCGTTTTGTGCAGTTGCACTGAAATCAAGCAAAGTCGCCGGTGTGACATTTAAGTTTGCTATAGCAACAAGTTGAATAGATATCCCTGATTTAACAGAGGAAAAAAATAAACAGTTACTGCCAATAAAGGAGCATGAAACATGCAGCCACAAAAAGAAGCATCTACCTTATCTTGATGGAAAACAAAGTATAGGACGGTAGAATTTCTAAAACGGTTGCATTGATTCATATTAACACATAAATTCTCTTAAAACAGTTCAGTAGTTAATTCTGGGAGTGGCATTGCTTTATTTTACCATCAGCATTAGATTAAGAAAAAGCATAAACAGTTCCAGGGGAGAGTGAGCGCAACAACACCATGTGCTTCCATCTACTTATAAAGGGGGTGATGCAGAGTTTGTTGTAACAAAGCAACAAGCATCATGTCTGGGTTGGTACCATTTGTGTTCACTACTTAATGGGAAAAGAGAGCAATACAATAGCTTCAATTCAACATTTATTGAAAATAGTACCAATACAAGTAGCACAGCATCTCAAAACACATTGCACGATCATGTGGATGAAAGCAAGTACCAACCTGTCATGATGCACACAAGATCACCTATGAATGTGCCAACACGAATAGAAAACCCAATCTCATTTTGTGGAGTTGCATTGAAATCAAGCAAAGTCGCCGGGGTGACGTTTAAGTTTGCTAGGCAACAAGTTGAATAGATATCCCTGTTTTAACATAGGCAAAAAAGGAAACAATTACTGGCCAATAAAGGAGGATAAAACAAACGGTGATAAAAAGATGCATCTAACTTATCTTGATGGAAAACAAAGTAGGACAGTAGCATTTCTAAAATGGTTGCATTGATTCATATTAAGAGAGACATTCTCTTAAAACAACATTCGTTAAGAATGTAATTTACTTTTAACAGTGGCATTGCTTCAATTTTCCAGCAGCATTCTTAGATTAATAACAGCAAAATAGTTGTATGGGACATGGGACATGCCAGCACCATGTGCGTCCACACATATAAATGGGTGATGCAGAGTATGTAGCCAAGCAGCATATCTGCCTTGGTCCCATATTTGTTCTCTTTAGAATATTTTACTATGTGAGGGCAACAAATTTAGTCCTGCACAAACTACACGACCCCCCAGTTTCTTTCCCTTTTCAACAAAGAGATCGGTTCCTTACAGATGTGTGTACTGGGTTACCCCCTTTTTCCCTTTTCGACCAACAACGCGGCTGGATAGCTAGTCTATACTACTTTCCCTCCCTCCTTTCCTCATTGAACCACGTCCTAGATTCATGCTCCAGCCCACCACACCCTTCCTTCCTCTTTGAACCAAGACCTAGATTCGACTATAGAATAGAAAAAGATCTGCATGCAGCTAGAGCAAGGACAGTTTCAAAGAAACTTACACCTTAGGGTCGTCGGGATGTGGCAAGGTGTGCGGCGGGAGGCCGAATCTTCCCACACTACGTACGGTAGCGAGGAAGAAGGGGTCGGTGGCCCTCCCGCACAGGCGCTGGGTAAAAGAGAAAAGCGAAGCCGATAATGGATTGCCTCCCTCATCGAAGGCGATAGAGTGAACGCTGCACCTCCTCCCCTTCCCGGTGCAACAGGATCCGGACGCCTCTTTCGCCAGCTGTGAGGGGTGAGAGAGACAGAGGCCACAACACAGTCTTGTTTAGATCTGGTGAAGAGGGTGAGAGACTGTGAATATAGCAAACCCTAGCGAAGGAACGTTGTGCCTCCAGCTATATATATATGTAGTGCAGCGGGAGTGTGGAGAGTGCAAACCGTAGCGAACAAGCGTTGAGGCTCCAGCTTATATAGTGTACTACATATATACTGTATTACGGACTAAGCTCCGGTGCCTTAACTGCACCTGCCTTTGGCTGTATGACAGGTGGGCCGGCCACATTTTGGGCCCACCTGTCATACACCCAAAGGCAGGTGCACTAAGTCAATGAAGCTACGTCCATATAGTACTCGTGTATACTACTAATATATAGCGGAGTGATTTTCTTATTCTTTCCATAACAATCGTTTTAAATTGTGTAAGTACTAAGTCAACGAAACTCTTTATTTATGGGTTGTTTGGTTCTAGGCCTAGGAATGCCACATTTTGCCACACAAATTTTTCCACACTTGCCTAAGGTTAGTTCTTCAAAATGAGAGCCACAAGTTGGCAAGCCTAAGGGAATCTTGCCACACTTTTGGAGTGTATGTCATGTGGTGCCCTATTGTGGCAAAAAGTATATTTCCTAAGGTAAGGCTTGAACCAAACACCCTCCTAAGTTGGTCAAAGTTGCCTAACCTTAGGTGTGGCAACATGTGGCAACCATAGTCACAAATCAAACAACCCCTTAACGTACCAGTGAATAAAACTACTACTTCCAATGATCCACGTGTCCTGGTCGCACTTCCTATCCTTCACGTGCGGTACACTACCCTCCCTTAAGTGAACAACCACACATGTGCCAAATTATCGGAAACGTGTGAGAGTGTGTACAAATAAAGAATTTTAATTTCAATTATCGGAAAGGTTTGAGAGTACGTACAGTTTGCCCTCTCTCCATAATTATGGTTTGTTGTGTTCGGCCTAAACTTGGTCAAACTTTACAAAGTTTGACTTCAGTCAAATCTAATATACAGAGTAAATAAAAATGGAGGGCTACTACGTCCACCCGGATTTTTAGTCCACACCATTTTTTTAATCAAAGTTAATAATTGGACAAATAAAATTATAGGGGAGCTAAAGACAAAGTTGTGACAAGGCTTAGAAATCAATACAAAACTTATGCTTGTAGTACCAATGTCGATCCTTCTTCGAGGAAACATTTGGTTCATAGCCAATTGTGTGATAAAGTTGCACCAACATGAAAGACGACTGCGTCTCCAACAGAACCAAGGTGAACTGATGAAGGATATCATCTTTGTGGGTAACAAGCAAAGAGCACTGATGGAAGACAGCTTGTTTTTCGTGGAAAATCGATCAGCTTCACCAGCTGATGCAACCATGAGGCGCAACCATGAGCATTGATAGGTCATCGTGGTGATGCATCATCCATTTGGCATCAAGTTTGGGTGAAGAACCTATGAAGTTCGACAAATCCTCACTATGGTCTGTTTCTTCTCATTAATCAAGCTCGAGGAAGGAAGAACCACATGGCAGAGGACAGTGAGGCGGAACAACAATGGCCATCCAATTTTGTGCAGTTCCACTAAAATTGAGGAAGACATGCCCGGGTATGGAGATACGCATCGCTGTTTGCAAAAATATAAAAAAGGGATATAGTGTTGTTACTTTGTTTTGGCAGTGGTACAAAATTAACAACGACATCTCAATTGTCATTATGAATTAATGAAAAGTACACCAACAAATAGAAGCATCATGATTATCTTGATGGGAACTAAACCAGGATACCCGAGAAAAAAGCATTTCTTCATTTAACTAGTGATAGTATTATATTAGCAGCAGCAATAGGAGCATATGGACAATGACCGCAGAACCACCATGTACTTTTTGTCGAAACAACATGTATACCTCCACCGAGGCATAAATCAGGACAGCTTTTCGAGTGTCATTTCCTCTATAATAGTAGGTGATGTTGGACCAACCGACGAACCCTAGCTACTATACATGGGAAGCTGGGGAGTAGTCGCATAGAAGAAAACCCGCATGCATCGACCTGGGGAGCTGGACTAGTGCAAGAAGTTATACCTCAGGTGGGTGATACGTCTCTGTCGTATCTATAATTTTTGATTGTTCCATGCCAATATTATACAACTTTCATATACTTTTGGGAACTTTTTATATTATTTTTGGGACTAACATATTGATCCAGTGCCCAGTGCGAGTTCCTGTTTGTTGCATGTTTTATGTTTTGCAGAATATCCATATCAAACGGAATCCAAATGGGATAAAAACGGATGGATAATATTTTTGGAATATTTCGAGAATTCTAGAAGAAAAATCCACGCGAGACGGTGCCCGAGGTGGCCACGAGGCAGGGGGCGTGCCTGGCCCCCTAGGCGCGCCCTTGACCCTCGTGGGCCACCTGTAAGGCGGTTGATGCCCTTCTTCGGCCACAAGAAAGCTAATTTTTGGTAAAAAAATCACGGCGAAGGTTTCAGGAAAATCGGAGTTATGGATCTCCATATATATATAAAACGGTGAAAGGGCAGCAGAAGATTACGCAGAAACAGAGAGAGATAGAGAGACAGATCCAATCTCGGAGGGGCTCTCGCCCCTCCCATGCCATGGAGGCCAAGGACCAGAGGGGAAACCCTTCTCCCATCTAGGTAGGAGGTCAAGGAAGAAGAAGACGAAGGGGACCCCTCTCCCCTTCTCTTCCGGTGGTGACGGAACGCTGTCGTGGCCATCACCATCATCACCGCGATCTACACCAACACCTCTGCCATCTTCAACAACATATCCATCACCTTCCCCCTTCTATCTACAGCGGTCCACTCTCCCGCAACCCGTTGTACCCTCCACTTGAACATGGTGCTTTATGCTTCATATTATTATCCAATGATGTGTTGCCATCCTATGATGTCTGAGTAGATTTTCATTGTCCTATCGGTGGTTGATGAATTGCTATGATTGATTTAATTTGCTTGTGGTTATGTTGCTGTTCTTTGGTGCCCATCATATGAGAGCACGCGTGGATCACACCATAGGGTTAGTTGTATGTTGATAGGACTATGTATTGGAGGGCAAGAGTGATAGAAGCTTCAACCTAGCATAGAAATTGATGCATACGGGATTGAAGGGGGACCAATATATCTTAATGCTATGGTTGGGTTTTACCTTAATGAACGTTAGTAGTTGTAGATGCTTGCTAATAGTTCCAATCATAAGTGCATAGAATTCCAAGTCAGGGATGACATGCTAGCAGTGGCCTCTCCCACATAATACTTGCTATCGGTCTAGTAAAGTAGTCAATTGCTTAGGGGCAATTTCGCAACTCCTACCACCACTTTTCCACACTCGCTATATTTAGTTCATTGCTTATTTACTTACAACAGCCCCTACTTTTTATTTACTTTCTCTTTATTATCTTGCAAACCTATCCAACAACACCTACAAAGTACTTCTAGTTTCATACTTGTTATAGGTAAAGCGACCATCAAGCGTGCGTAGAGTTGTATCGGTGGTCGACAAAACTTGAGGGAATATTTGTTCTGCCTTTAGCTCCTCGTTGGGTTCGACACTCTTACTTATCGAAAACTGTTGCGATCCCCTATACTTTTGGGTTATCAAGACCTTTTTCTGGCGCCGTTGCCGGAGAGCAATAGCGTGGGGTGAATATTCTCGTGTGTGCTTGTTTGCTTTAACACTAAGTAATTTTTATTTGCTGTTCTTAGTTGTTCTTTACCATTAGTTATGGATATGGAACACGAAATACCAAAAAAATTAGGTGTACTTGGTACTCTTGGAGATGGGGAACCTCCTAAAACCCTCGATGCTGGTTATGTGAAAGATATTATGTACTACTTTAATAATCCTGAGAAAACCCCATTCAATTATGTAATGGGAGTAACGTTGGATCAACGTGAATACTTTAGGGATTACCGCTTGACACAAAAAGGGAAACTATTATGGGATCAAATTCATATATTGAATTGGTATGCTAGGAAACTATGCTTGAGATATGATTATACTTGTTGCTCTAGGATGAAGGCTCCATACCTTCCTTTTTATGCGAATTTAATGATAACACAACCTTGGCTTCTTATGCTAATGGTATATATGATTACTATGATGTGGAACAAATAGAAGAATTTGTTGCTTTTATGGGTGCTTATGAAATTGAATCTATGTTTAAAGAGTTTGAAGATTTTGATGATGATGTTTATAGGCCTGAAAATTCAGCTATCTTAAAATATTGCTATGATAATTATGAATATAATTCCTATATTTATGCGCTTATTGAGAAAGTCTCCGCTGTCCAAGAAGAGACTAATGTTTTGCAGGAATCTATGGAATAAGAAGTTGATAAAACTATGAGCTCATTGGATGAAAAAGATGAGGAGGAGAGCGAAGAACAAAAGGAGGAAGAGCGGATTAGCTACCCATGCCCACCTTCTAATGAGAGTAACTCTTCAACTCATACATTGTTTAATTTCCCTTCGTGCTTACCGAAGGATGATTGCTATGATGATTGCTATGATCCCGTTGATTCTTTTGAAATATCCCTGTTTGATGATTCTTGCTATGCTTGTGGCCAAGATGCCAATATGAATTATGCTTATGGAGATGAACTTGCTATAGTTCCTTATGTTAAACATGAAATTGTTGCTATTGCACCCACGCATGATAGTCCTATTATCTTTTTGAATTCTCCCGACTACACTATATCAGAGAAGTTTGCACTTATTAAGGATTATATTGATGTGTTGACTTTTACCATTACACATGATGATTTTGATAGATATAATATGCATGTGCTTGCTCCTCCTACTTGCAATTATTATGAGAGAGGAATTATATCTCCACCTCTCTATGTTTCCCACACGATAAAATTGCAAGAAACTGTTTATACTATGCATTGGCCTTTACTTTGTGTGCATGAATTGTTCTTTTATGACATGCCAATGCATAGGAAGAGAGTTAGACTTTGTCATTACTTTATATATGTTGCTTTGTGATCACTACTAAATGCCAAATCATTGCTAATTAAAATTGGCTTTGATATACCTTGGGATCCAGGTGGATTCACTACTTGAGCACTATATGCCTAGCTTAATGGCTTTAAAGAAAGCGCTACTAGGGAGACAACCCGGAAGTTTTAGGGAGTCATTTATTTCTATTTAGTGCTTTCATATAGTTTAAAAACAACAAAAATAAAGAGGGTAACCCAAAACTTTTTCAAAAAGGAAAGTGAAAGTGAGAAAGACAAGCTTTGTTGAAGTAGGAGAGCTCCTTGAACTTTGTTCATGCTCACTAAAACTTCGTGAATCTTGATTACAGGAACTTTTCAACAAAAATAATTATCCCCTTGTACAATTCCATTGTATTATAAAAATAATGTGCCAAGGTTTGCCTTTAGGATGTTTACTTTGCTTGTTGGTTTCTACGGTGCAGGAGAGAAACTTTGGCTGTAGTGCGCGATTTTACATTTTTAGCTGTAACGTCAAATGGTTCTGATTCCTTTTGCACAGTCTTTATATAGAAATGTTTTATTTTTCCTAATTTTGGCAGAATTGTTCAACTATCAGAAGTATGGTGAATGTTCAGATTATTATAGACTGTTCTGTTTTAGACAGATTCTGTTTTTGATGCATAGTTTACTTGTTTTGATGAAACTATCGATTTGTATCAGTGGATTAAGCCATGGAAAAGCTATGTTACAGTACTTAGAGTAGTGATTTGCTTTATTATACTAACGGATCTTACTGAGTTTTCTGTTGAATTTTTGTGTGGATGAAGTGTTCGATGATCGAGAAGGTCTCGATGTGAGAAGAAGGAAGAGAGGCAAGAGATCATGTTTGGGGATGACTGAGGCATCCCAAGTAAATATTCAAGGAGAATCAAGCTTCTAAGCTTGGGGATGCCCCGGAAGGCATCCCCTCTTTCTTCAACAAGTATCGGTATGTTTTCGGATTCGTTTCGTCCATGCGATATGTGCAATCTTGGAGTGTCTTTTGCATTAGGTTTCATCTTTATTTTATGCACCATGCTGGTATGAGATAGTCCTTGGTTGAGTTATAGAATGCTCTATGCACTTCACTTATACCTTTTGAGTATGGCTTTATAGAATGCTTCATGTGCTTCACTTATATCATTTGAAGTTTGGATTGCCTGTTTCTCTTCACTTAGACAACCGCCATTTGTAGAATGCTCTTTTACTTCACTTAGATTTGTTAGAGCGTGGTCATATCTTTTGTACAAATAATTAAACTCTCTTGCTTCACTTATATCTATTTAGAGAGATGACATGAATTGGTCATTCACATGGTTAGTCATAAAATCCTACATAAAACTTGTAGATCACTGAATATGATATGTTTGATTCCTTGCAATAGTTTTGTGATATAAAGATGGTGATATTAGAGTCATGCTAGTGGGTAGTTGTGGATTAGTAGAAATACTTGTGTTGAGGTTTGTGATTCCCGTAGCATGCACCTATGGTGAACCGTTATGTAACAAAGTCGGAGCATGAGGTATTTATTGATTGTCTTCCTTATTAGTGGCGGTCGGGGACGAGCGATGGTATTTTCCTACCAATCTATCCCCCTAGGGGCATGCATAGTAGTACTTTGCTTCGAGGGCTAATAAACTTTTGCAATAAGTATGTGAGTTCTTTATGACTAATGTTGAGTCCATGGATTATACGCACTCTCACCCTTCCACCATTGCTAGCCTCTCTAGTACCGCGCAACTTTTGCCGGTACCATAAACCCACCATATACCTTCCTCAAAACAACCACCATACCTACCTATCATGGCATTTCCATAGCCATTCCGAGATATATTGCCATGCAACTTCCATCATCTTCATATACATGACTTGAGCATTCATTGTCATATTGCTTTGCATGATCGTAAGATAGCTAGCATGATACTTTCATGGCTTGTCCGTTTTTTGATGCCATTGCTACGCTAGATCATTGCACATCCAGGTACACCACCGGAGGCATTCATATAGAGTCATATTATTGTTCTAGTATCCAGTTGTAATATCGAGTTGTAAGTAAATAAAAGTGTGATGATCATCATTGTTAGAGAATTGTCCCAGTGAGGAAAGGATGATGGAGACTACGATTCCCCCACAAGTCGGGATGAGACTCCGGACGAAAAAAAATATAAAAAGAGAAAGGCCAAAAAAGAGAGGGCCCAAAAAAGTAAAAAAATAAAAAAAATGAGAGAAAAAGAGAGAAGGGGCAATGTTACTATCCTTTTACCACACTTGTGCTTCAGAGTAGCACCATGTTCTTCATATAGAGAGTCTCTTGAGTTATCACTTCCATATACTAGTGGTAAATTTTCATTATAGAACTTGGTTTGTATATTCCGATGATGGGATTCCTCAAATGACCGAGGCCTTCATGAGCAAGCAAGTTGGATGCACACCCACTTAGTTTCAGTTGGAGCTTTCATACACTTATAGCTCTAGTGCATCCGTTGCATGGCAATCCTTACTCACTCACATTGATATCTATTGATGGGCATCTCCATAGCTTGTTGATACACCTAGTTGATGTGAGACTATCTTCTCCTTTTTGTCTTCTCCACAACCACCATTCTATCCCACCTATAGTGTTATATCCATGGCTCACGCTCATGTATTGCGTGAGGGTTGAAAATGCTGAAGCACGTTAAAAAGTATGAACCAATTGCTCGGCTTGTCATCAGGGTTGTGCTTGATGTGAATATTTTGTGTGGTGAAGATGGAGCATAGCCAGACTATATGATTTTGTAGGGATAGCTTTCTTTGGCCTTGTTATTTTGAAAAGACATGATTTCTTTATTAGTGGGCTTGAAGTATTATTGCTTTTATGTCAAATGATAGACTATTTCTTTGAATCACTCGTGTCTTAATATTCATGCCATGATTAGATATGTGATCAAGATTATGCTAGGTAGCATTCCACATCAAAAATTATCTTTTTTATCATTTACCTACTCGAGGACGAGCAGGAATTAAGCTTGGGGATGCTGATACGTCTCCGTCGTATCTATAATTTTTGATTGTTCCATGCCAATATTATACAACTTTCATATACTTATGGCAACTTTTTATTTTATTTTTGGGACTAACATATTGATCCAGTGCCCAGTGCCAGTTCCTGTTTGTTGCATGTTTTATGTTTCGTAGAATATCCATATCAAACGGAATCCAAACGGCATAGAAACGGACGGAGAATATTTTTGGAATATTTGGACAATTGTGGAAGAAAAATCCACGCGAGACGTTGCTCGAGGTGGCCACGAGGCAGGGGGCGCGCCTGCCCCCCTGGGCACGCCCCTGACCCTCGTGGGCCACCTGTAAGGCGGTTGATACCCTTCTTCGGCTGCAAGAAAGCTATTGTTTGTAAAAAAAATACGGCGAAGGTTTCAGACCAATCAGAGTTACGGATCTCCATATATATACAAAACGGTGAAAGGGCAGCAAAAGAGAACGCAGAAACAGAGAGAGACAGAGAGACAGATCCAATCTCAGAGGGGCTCTCGCCCCTCCCATGCCATGGAGGCCAAGGACCAGAGGGGAAACCCTTCTCCCATCTAGGGAGGAGGTCAAGGAAGAAGAAGACGAAGGGCCCCCTCTCCCCTTCTCTTCCGGTGGCGTCGGAACACTACTGTGGCCATCACCATCATCACCGCGATCTACACCAACACCTCCGCAATCTTCACCAACATCTGCATCACCTTCCCCCCTCTATCTACAGCTGTCCACTCTCCCGCAACCCGCTATACCCTCTACTTGAACATGGTGCTTTATGCTTCATATTATTATCCAATGATGTGTTGCCATCCTATGATGTCTGAGTAGATTTTCGTTGTCCTATCGGTGGTTGATTAATTGCTATGATTGATTTAATTTTCTTTTGGTTATGTTGCTGTCCTTTGGTGCCCATCATATGAGAGCGCGCGTGGATCACACAATAGGGTTAGTTGTATGTTGATAGGACTATGTATTGGAGGGCAAGAGTGACAGAAGCTTCAACCTAGCATAGAAATTGATGCATACGGGATTGAAGGGGGACCAATATATCTTAATGCTATGGTTAGGTTTTACCTTAATGAACTTTAGTAGTTGTGGATGCTTCCTAATAGTTCCAATCATAAGTGCATTGAATTCCAAGTCAGGAATGACATGCTAGCAGTGGCCTCTCCCACATAATACTTGCTATCAGTCTAGTAAAGTAGTCAATTGCTTAGGGGCAATTTCGCAACTCCTACCACCACTTTTGCACACTCGCTACATTTACTTTATTTCTTCTTTACTTACAACAACCCCTACTTTTTATTTACTTGCTCTTTATTATCTTGCAAACCTATCCAACAACACCTACAAAGTACTTCTAGTTTCATACTTGTTCTAGGTAAAGCGAACATCAAGCATGCGTAGAGTTGTATTGGTGGTCGACAGAACTTGAGGGAATATTTGTTCTTGCTTTAGCTCCTCGTTGGGTTCGACACTCTTACTTATCGAAAACTGTTGCGATCCCTTATACTTGTGTGTTATCAAGACCTTTTTCTGGCGCCCTTGCCTAGGAGCAATAGCGTGGGGTGAATATTCTCGTGTGTGCTTGTTTGCTTTATCACTAAGTAATTTTTATTTGCTGTTATTAGTTGTTATTTATCTTTAGTTATGGATATGGAACACGAAATACCAAAAAATTAGGTGTACTTGCTAATCATGGAGATGGAGAACCTCCTAAAACCCTCGATGCTGGTTATGTGAAAGATATTATGTACTACTTTAATAATCCTAAGAAAACCCCATTCAATTATGTAATGGGAGTAACATTGGATCAACCTGAATACTTTAGGGATTACCGCTTGACACAAAAAGGGAAACTATTATGGGATCAAATTCATATATTGAATTGGTATGCTAGGCAACTATGCTTGAGATATGATTATACTTGTTCTCTAGGATGAAGGCTCCACACCTTCCCTTTTTATGCGAATTTAATGATAATAAAACCTTAGCTTCTTATGCTAATGGTATATATGATTACTATGATGTGGAACAAATAGAAGAATTTGTTGCTTTTGTCGGTGCTTATGAAATTGAATCTATGTTTAAAGAGTTTGAAGATTTTTATGATGATGTTTATAGGCCTGAAAATTTAGCTATCTTAAAATATTGCTATGATAATTATGAATATAATTACTATATTAATGCGCTTATTGAGAAAGTCTCCGCTGTCCAAGAAGAGACTAATATTTTGCAGGAATCTATGGAAGAAGAAGTTGATGAAACTGTGAGCTCATTGGTTGAAAAAGATGAGGAGGAGAGAGAAGAACAAAAGGAGGAAGAGCGGATTAGCTACCCATGCCCACCTTCTAATGAGAGTAACTCTTCAACTCATACATTGTTTAATTTCCCTTCGTGCTTACCGAAGGATGATTGCTATGATCCCGTTGATTCTTTTCAAATATCCCTTTTGATGATGCTTGCTATGCTTGTGGCCAAGATGCCAATATGAATTATGATTATGGAGATGAACTTGCTATAGTTCCTTATGTTAAACATGAAATTGTTGCTATTGCACCCACGCATGATAGTCCTATTGTCTTTTTGAATTCTCCCGACTACACTATATCGGAGAAGTTTGCACTTATTAAGGATTATATTGATGGGTTGCCTTTTACCGTTACACATGATGATTTTGATAGATATAATATGCATGTTCTTGCTGCTCCTACTTGCAATTATTGTGAGAGAGGAACTATATCTCCACCTCTCTATGTTTCCCACACAATAAAATTGCAAGAAACTGTTTATACTATGCATTGGCCTTTACTTTGTGTGCATGAATTGTTCTTTTATGACATGCCGATGCATAGGAAGAGAGTTAGACTTCGTCATTACTTGATATATGTTGCTTTGTGCTCACTACTAAATGCCAAATCATTGCTAATTAAAATTGGCTTTGATATACCTTGGGATCCGGGTGGATTCACTACTTGAGCACTATATGCCTAGCTTAATGGCTTTAAAGAAAGCGCTGCCAGGGAGACAACCCGGAAGTTTTAGGGAGTCATTTATTTCTGTTGAGTGCTTTCATATAGTTTTAAAACAACAAAAATAAAGAGGGGAACCCAAAACTTTTTCAAAAAGGAAAGTGAAAGTGATAAAGACAAGCATTGTTGAAGTAGGAGAGCTCCTTGAACTTTGTTCATGCTCACTGAAACTTCGTGAATCTTGATTACATGAACTTTTCAACAAAAATAATTATCCCCTTGTACAATTCCATTGTATTATAAAAATAATGTGCCAAGGTTTGCCTTTAGGATGTTTACTTTGCTTGTTCGTTTGTACGGAGCAGGACAGAAACTTTGGCTGTCGTGCGCGATTTTACATTTTTAGCTGCAACGTCAAATGGTTCTGATTATTTTTGCACTGTCTTTCTATACAAATTGTTTTTTCCTAATTTTGGTAGAATTTTAAAAGTATTAGAAGTATGGTGAATGTTTAGATTATTACAGACTGTTCTGTTTTAGACAGATTCTATTTTTTATGCATAGTTTACTTGTTTTGATGAAACTATCGATTTGTATCAGTGGATTAAGCCATGGAAAAGCTACGTTACAGTATAAACAATGCAAAAATAAAATATGAATTGGTTTGCAATAGTACTTAGAGTAGTGATTTGCTTTATTATACTAACGGATCTTACCAAGTTTTCTGTTGAAGTTTTGTGTGGATGAAGTGTTCGATGATCGAGAAGGTCTCGATGTGAGAAGAAGGAAGAGAGGCAAGAGCTCAAGCTTGCAGATGCCCGAGGCACCCCAAGTAAATATTCAAGGAGATTTAAGCTTCTAAACTTGGGGATGCCCCGGAAGGCATCCCCTCTTTCTTCAACAAGTATCGGTATGTTTTCGAATTCGTTTCGTTCATGCGATATGTGCAATCTTGGAGTGTCTTTTGCATTTAGTTTTCATCTTTATTTTATGCACCATGCTGGTATGAGATAGTCCTTGGTTGATTTATAGAATGCCCTGTGCACTTCACTTATACCTTTTGAGTATGGCTTTATAGAATGCTTCATGTGCTTCACTTATATCATTTGAACTTTGGATTGCCTGTTTCTCTTCACTTAGACAACCGCCATTTGTAGAATGCTCTTTTACTTCACTTAGATTTGTTAGAGCATGGGAATATATTTTGTACAAAGAATTAAACTCTCTTGCTTCACTTATATCTATTTAGAGAGATGACAGGAATTGGTCATTCACATGGTTAGTCGTAAAATCCTACATAAAACTTGTAGATCACTGAATATGATATGTTTGATTCCTTGCAATAATTTTGCGATATAAAGATGGTGATATTAGAGTCATTCTAGTGGGTAGTTGTGGATTAGTAGAAATACTTGTATTGAGGTTTGTGATTCGCGTATCATGCTCGTATGGTGAACCGTTATGTAACGAAGTTGGAGCATGAGGTATTTATTGATTGTCTTCCTTATGAGTGGCGGTCGGGGACGAGCGATGGTCTTTTCCTACCAATCTATCCCCCTAGGGGCATGCATAGTAGTACTTTGCTTCGAGGGCTAGTAAACTTTTGCAATAAGTATGTGAGTTCTTTATGACTAATGTTGAGTCCATGAATTATACTCACTCTCACCCTACCACCATTGCTAGCCTCTCTAGTACCGCGCAACTTTCGCCGGTACCAGAAACCCACCATATACATTCCTCAAAGCAGCCACCATACCTACCTATCATGGCATTTCCATAGGCATTCCGAGATATATTGCCATGCAACTTCCATCATCTTCATATACATGACTTCAGCATTCATTGTCATATTGCTTTGCATGATCGTAAGATAGCTAGCATGATATCTTCATGGCTTGTCCATTTTTTGATGTCGTTGCTATGCTAGATCATTGCACATCCCGGTACACCGCTAGAGGCATTCATATAGAGCCATACCTTTGTTCTAGTATCGAGTTGTAATATCGAGTTGTAAGTAAATAAAAGTGTGATGATCATCATTGTTAGAGCATTGTCCTAGTGAGGAAAGGATGATGGAGACTATGATTCCCCCACAAGTCGGGATGAGACTCCAGACGAAAAAAATAAAAAAATAATGAATAAAGAGAAAGGGCAAAAAAAGAGAAGGCCCAAAAAAAATTAAAAAAATTAAAAAATGAGAGAAAATGAGAGAAGGGGCAATGTTACTATCCTTTTACCACACTTGTGATTCAGAGTAGCACCATGTTCTTCATATAGAGAGTCTCTTGAGTTTATCACTTTCATATTGAAAGTTCGTTATATCGACTAGAGGGGGGGGGGTGAATAGGCGATTTTTATGAAAGTCTACAAAACATGGGAGTTATGAAGACAAATGATAGAAATAAACCTAATACCCTGCAGCGGAAGGTAGACTACACTAGGCAAGCCATAGTCAAGTATTCAATAGAGTGAAAGCACAATGACTAATAGCAGCAATGTAGTAAGGATCAGGTAGGAAGATATTGTGAAGCCAGACAGAACACGCAGTCACTTAGTGAAGACAAAAGATAGTGCAAACATACAATGTCTTCACAAGGAGTAACAGTAAGTAAAGGGAAGGGAAGATGAAACCAGTGACTTGTTGAAGACAATAATTTGTTGGACCAGTTCCAGTTGCTGTGACAACTGTACGTCTGGTTGGGGCGGCTAGGTATTTAAACCTTAGGACACACAGTCCCGGACACCCAGTCCTGAACACGCAGCTCAGGACACCCAGTCCTCACCGTATTCCCCTTGAGCTAAGGTCACACAGACCTCGCCCAATCAATCTGGTAAGTCTTCAAGGTAGACTCCCAAACCTTCACAGACTTCGTTCACCGGCAATCCACAATGTCTCTTGGATGCTCAGAACGTGACGCCTAACCGGCTGGAGGATGCACAGTCCTCAAGTGTAATAAGCCTTCAGATCACACAGACAAGAAGACTTAAGTGATGCCCAATTCTCTTTGGCTCTAGGTGGTTAGGGCTTTATCCTCGCAAGGAATTCTCTCTCAAAGGCTTCGAGGTGGGTTGCTCTCAAACGACAAAAGCCGTACTCTCAATCTAAGCAGCCAACCGTTTATGGTTGTAGGGGGTGGGCTATTTATAGCCACTTGGCAACCCGACCTGATTTGTCCGAAATGACCCTGGGTCGCTAAGGAACTGACACGTGTTCCAACGGTTAGATTTCAAACTCACACGGCAACTTTACTTGGGTTGCAAGCAAAGCTGACTTGTCCGACTCTGGACAAGATTCGCTCTCATAGTCTTCACTCGAAGACATAGGTTTTGGTTAGGCATCACTTCAGTCATTCTGACTGGTTCTCTTGGACCCCACTTAACAGTGCGGTGGTTCCTATGACTCAACACAAAAGAAAAAAACTACGAAAGATCTAAGTCTTCGAGCTCCATAGGCTTCATGAGGTGTCTTCTCTTGTCATAGTCTTCAAATGTGAATATCTTCATATACCACCTTTGACTTCAATGTATTCATACATTTTTAGGGGTTATCTCTGGTAGGAAAACCGAATCAATGAGGGACTTGTACCAGTGTTATCCTGCAATTCTCATAAACACATTAGTCCCTCAACTAGGTTTGTCGTCAATACTCCAAAACCAACTAGGGGTGGCACTAGATGCACTTACAATCTCCCCCTTTTTGGTGATTGATGACAAACTAGTTGAAGTTTTCAACGGGGAATATAATCTGTGAAATTGTAAAGGATAAGGAATTGTCTTCATAAGTTGCAAGGGCTCCCCCTGAAGATGTGTGTATAAGTAATTTGCTTTTGGAATGCAAATGCACATGGCAGGTTGTACTTGTGGAGATCCACTTCAACTTATGATGACAATCCACTATGCATGTGAAAGTATATGAAGATAATGACAATGCATAATGGAAGATGGACGTCTGCAGAATGATCTAAGTGCGGAATTTATCGTCGCACATGCGGAATTTACCATCGCAAAACAAAGTGGCAGATAAGTAGCAGATGACCATCGAGTTTAAGTGTTACAACTCAAAGAACCAAATGTAGCAAAATGGGAGTTGCAAGCACGAAGCAAAGTATAAAGCACCCGCCCATATGGACCCTCTTGAAGACTATCAACCTCATATGCTTCTCCCCCTTTTGTCAGTAAGGACCAAAAAGGTTTGAAGACATAGAGCATCTACTCGTTCCCATGCGGAGTAGGTGAAGTAGCAGGGTCGTTGGTGGTGTTTGGCGGTGCTGAAGAGCTTGGAGCAGAGTTGACGCGTGCTGAAGGAGGTGGCGGTGAAGTAGCATCGTCTTCATCCTCGATAACTCTGGCAGTCACTGTTGCAGCAGAGGAAGAGAACTCAGAGTCTTCAAGGGATCGAGTTCCTCGCAGCACATCCCTTCAAGGAGGTGTGGAGTCAAACATGAATCGCTCAGTGAAGCCATCCTCTTGAAGATCAGCTTCAGAACACATCATCATGAGCCCTTTCCATGTGCGGCGACAGGTTTCATGGGCAACGAAAGCATTCTTGGTGGCAAGATTGGGAATGCGATTAACATCCACCAAGAGGCTTTTCATCTGATGCTTCATCCAGTCATGATGCATATCCTGTTTCTGATGAAGATCCACAAGAAGTTCTCGGTCGGTGAGAACACGAGTGCGCTTCTTGGGTCTTGGAGCAGTTGTGCTATTAGTGGCTTCAGTAGGCGCAGGGTGTGGTGCACGTGTAGTGCCAGCCAAAGGATACACCTGAGTGACTGCTTCAACTCCTTCAATGTTCTGTGAGAAACTCTGATGCTTTGCATTCTGAAGACTTAGAGGTTCCTTTGCAGGCTCAGGATAGATGGCTTCAGTAGAGATCTCCACATCAGGCAGAAAAATCCTATGATTGCGAGCAGATGGCTGATATGAGATATCGGAGTGAAGTTTAATTAGCCGCATTACCCATGGGGCGTAGAATTTCAAGCCAAACAGATCAGAGCCTGATGCAGCAAGTTGGTGAATGAATAAGTCCTGTGCATTGAAGCATTTTCCATGAAGAATATAGAAGACCAAAGTCTTCATTGCACCCGCAAGCTTGGCATTTGGAGAGTGCCCTTTGATGGGCCAGAGAGTTCGCCTGATGATGTGATAGATGGTTCTTGGCAGATACTCAAGGTCTTCAACGAAGAACTCTGTTGGATAAGCAACATCTTGGGGCAATGGCTTCATCATGCTGAGCATCTGACTCATATCAGGTTCCGGCCTCTTAAAGATGCTGTCAATAGCTTCACTATGCAGCTGACAGCCATGCTCGTAGAGATCGCCTGGACTGGGCAAACCAGTGAGCTCAATGATGTCAAATACATTGGCTTCGTGATGAACGTTTCCGGTCATCCACTCCAGGACCCAAGTCTTCGGATCTCTGCTGTACCCATGGATGTGAAGTGTGGCATAGAATTGGAGCAGCAGCTCTTCATTCCAATGCTCTTGGTCAGTAACAAACGGCAGCAGTCCAACTTCCTTGAAGCAATCCAAAGCTTCTTCCAGACAGGGCAGACCAGCTATGGCTTCAATGTCAAGGCGCTTGTGTGGGAAGATGTGACCTTGGTTGTAAAGAATGCATGAGTAATAGCTTCGCTGAGGATAGCTCTAGAACCGACCAGATGATATCCTTTCCCTTGAGTAGGGGTTCCTGGAGCTATCGAAGAATGTGTTGTCTACCCTGAAGCCATTGATATTGAAGGAGCCAGGTGCTGATGCAGGACATGGGAACCTTGGCAATCTTGGGATTGGCTTCTGTACCTGAGGCCTGTGCTCAACATGATAGTCGAACTGGGGACCGGCAGCAGACTCAGGAACAGAAGTGACGGGATCAGTGGCTTCCCTGTCTTCTTCTTCCGTTGGGGAGGGCTCCACATTAGCTTCATTGCTGGTTGTGGCAGCCGCAAGATTTTCAAGCACGTTCTCTTTGAGAACTGCTTCTTGGTGGGACAGTGGAGTGGCAACTTATGGGACTTCATCTTCCACGGCTGATGCAGCCGGATTGTCTTCAGCAGAGACTGGAGGCCTTGGACCTTTGCGAAGCCTGCGCAACGCAGGCGACGCCTATGGAGTTGGAGTTGGCTAGGCCTCAAAGTCTTCTTCCTCTTGTGGGCGATCCGCCCATGAAGCATCCTGTGCAATTGGCGTCAGTGGAAAACCAATGCTGATGAGTTCGCTGTTCTGAGGAAGGACTGCACCATCTTCTACATGGTCATGTTGACTAATGTCTTTAGCAGCGATGGGATCAGCTGCTGGAAAGTCTTCAGCTTCATGAGCCTCTGTGGAAGCAGGCTCATGGATAGTCAGTTGGCGTTCAGCTTTAGGATAGACCATAGAAATGGGTTCAACTATCAAGGGCTCTGTGGGAGCAGCCTGATCTTTCTTGGTCTTCCTCTTCTTCTTGGAGGGGGCAGTTGGAGAGGCTTCAGACTGTTTTCTCTTCCTGGCTTCAGCCTCAGCAGTCCTTGTCTTCTTGAGCTCTGAAGCGGTTGACCGGCTTTTTGGCTTCGAGCCAGTCCGTCTAGTTGGGAAGACAATCGGAACTGCTTCCTGCCTTAGTGCGTCAGGTTCAGCCGTAGCAGGCTTCTTCTTCTTCTTTGCGGCCATCCTGGGGTCGATGCCAGGACGCCCAAGGGCCTTGCGCTTCTCAGCCTCATTGTAGGCTTGCACACATCTGTCAGCCAGAGTCTTCATGCACTCACGCGAACCCTGAGCTTCTGCATGTTTCTTTACAAAGGCTTCCTTGAGCTCGTGCATCATACTCTTGAAGTTCTTCACTTCCTGCACGCCGAGCTTGGCCATATGCTTCTTGAACTGAGCCTTTTCATAGTCAATCTTTTGCTTCAGTTCAACAATGCGCTGGGCAATAGCGAGTTCTGAAGCAATGGCACCTTGGAAGGCGACACTGAGGCCAATGGGTAGCTGTAGATCTTCAAAGCTGATGTTTGGCGTGTCAAACCACTCGTCAATGAAGTTGTGGATGATGGTCACATCAAAGAGAGGCAGATCATTAAAGATTTCTACTTCTTCTTTGCTCTTGATGAGTTTCTCAAGAGCGTCATCTGCAAGATCTTCATCACTTGACAGATCGATGGCGTCATTGCGCAGAATGGCAGCAACAGTTAGCTCTTGTCCAGTGTGAGGCAGAGGCATCTTGACCTTCTAGGGCTTGGAGATGCAAGATAAGTCTTCGGACTGCACACTGTCTTCAGGAGGTGCAGTTGCTAGTGGCTTCGCCCGTGAGATTTTTGGTGATGGGGCAGGCTTTGAAGCTTTAGGCTTCTTCAGCTTCTTTGTCTTCGGTGCTGCAGGCGCTTCTTCAGATTCAGCGTCAGCTGCAGGCTCATTCACTGCAGTCCCTTGAACCAAGATACGGGTGATGAGGCCTTCAAGGTTGTCGAAAGGACCAATGACATTGGGTTCTACATGTCGTGTGCCATCTGCCCTTGGTGCTGAGGGACCAGGGTTGAAGTCTAACCCCAAAGTCTTCTTGTTCTGCTTCGTTGAGTTCTGGGCAAACTGGAAGTTGCGCTTGAATAGATTGTCGTCACGACACCATAGTAGTGACGATGGATGTGCATCAGCAGACTGTGTCCCACGGACCATGCAGGGATAGAAGCCTTGAGCAATGGCTTCATCTCTGGACCTGGGTAGAAGATTCTTGTATAGGATGTCTCCCCATGGTCGCTTGATGGCATTTTTCTCAGCATATTCCTGGGTTACAAATCGGTATTTGAACCATTGTTCTGCCCAATATCTTGGAATCCATTGGATCCGGGTCTTGCGCTGATTGTAATCCTCTTCAGGATCTGTTTTGTACAGTTCTGAGAGTTCATCTGGCAGATCTCTGGATGTTTCTCCACGACGCTTTCTGCCACCCTTCCTTGCTGCTTTCTCTAAAGCCATAAACTTTAACTTGAAAGGCTTCAACACGTTCAAAGGCTTCAAAGATTTTCGCTTGCTGGACCAACAGGAACTGGCTTCGGGAGAATTAATGTGATGCTGTAAGAATTCTGCAAATGAATGCAGACTATGAGAACCAAAGGATTCTCCCACGGACATGTACCTGTGACAGCATTAAGGTGCGAGGGAAGGGGAAGAGGTCATATGCATTCTCAGAAGATTTTGAAGATAAATCAGTTTTGAAGACATTGACCTCATCGTGCGAAGACATTCACTCATAGATAAGGAGTTGGTTCCAGATTTGTATGAATCCACAGATCAGTACAAGTGAGGAATCTAACTACTTTGTGAAGCATAAGTGAATATACTAGGCATGTTATGAGATGTAGTATGAGAGAGATCTAACTTGTGTGAATAGAAACTGCTTGTGGTAGAAAGTGACAAATCCATAGGATCAACGGTGCTGTAAAAAGGAAGTTTTATTTACCCACTAAGAACTGCTAGACGAAGTGGAGGATGAGGCCGAGCAGTTCGATCTTCCGTGCCCTAACTTGGCGACGGAGGACACCTACGGCGACAGCGGAGAGGACGATGTCCGCGGTCGGCGTGAAGACGGCGTCGGAGAGGTTGCGGCAGCGAAGCGCTTCGTCGCCGGCGTCGTCGAGGGCTAGCGGTGGCGCTAGGGTTCGTGTGAGAGTGGAAGAAGAGATAATGACCATGGTGAAGTGTGTATTTATAGGTACATGGGCGGCACTGCGCTATTACACAGGTGCCCCTGGCGATTCGCATCTGAGGAACACGTGGCCATTATGCGGAATTTTGGGGTTTGTTCCACATCCCACGCACGCCTTGATTGTCGGGTGGTCGTTCCTACTTCTCTGGGTTTCATGTGGAGGAATAAGCATTGAAAATGGACTTAATGGTTGTCTCTGTATCTTCTGCTGACAAGGACGCAAAGAAGACATTCAACAGTTTCAATAGAATGCATATGATTTGGAGAGATAGAATTTGAGATAGAAAGCATAGAGAGGTTAGGGTCCGATCACATTCACTTAGTTCAAAAGATTCAACAATGAAGACATAGCTATAAGTGAATGCTGTAGAGGACAGAACACTAATATATATATATATCAACATAGTGAAGATAATCATGAAGATATGTTGAGATCGAAGCCAAACCAAATGTGAAGACATAGCAAATGTAACGCCATGAGTGAAACACTTCAAATAGAACGTCTGGTGGTGGCGTTACCCACCGTATAGGAAGTATTAGTGTTGGGGAACGTAGTAATTTCAAAAAAATTCCTACGCACATGCAAGATCATGGTGATGCATAGCAACGAGAGAGGGAGAGTGTGATCTACGTACCCTTGTAGATCGACAACGGAAGCGTTTGGTTGATGTAGTCGTACGTCTCCACGGCCCGACCGATCAAGCACCGAAACTACGGCACCTCCGAGTTCTAGAACACGTTCATCTCGATGACGATCCCCGGACTCCGATCCAGCAAAGTGTCGGGGAAGAGTTCCGTCAGCATGACGGTGTGGTGACGATCTTGATGCACTACCGTCGCAGGGCTTCGCCTAAGCACCGCTATAATATTATCGAGGACTATGGTGGAAGGGGGCACCGCACATGGCTAAGAATATGATCACGTGGATCAACTTGTGTCTAGAGGTGCCCCCTTGACCCCGTATATAAAGGAGCAAGGGAGGAGGAGGCCGGCCCTAGGAGGGGGCGCGCCAAGTGTGGAGTCCTACTAGGACTCCCTAGTCCTAGTAGGATTCCACCTCCCATATGGAATAGGAAAAGAGGAAGGGAAAAGGAGAAGGAAGGAAGGGGGCGCCCCCCTTCCCTAGTCCAATTCGGACCAGACCAAGGGGAGGGGTGCGGCCACCCTTGAGACCCTTTTTCTTCTTTCCCATAAGTCTGTATAAAACTATGTGCTTTGATCAACTTATCAAAGCGTATATTCCAACTCCGAGATGCTTGCACCAGTCCATAGATGGATCGTTGGAGCTTGCATATTTTGTTAACACATTTAGGATTGACAAAACCTTCTGGTTGCATCATATACAACTCTTCTTTAAGAAATCCATTAAGGAATGCAGTTTTGTTTATCCATTTGCCAGATTTCATAAAATGAGGCAATTGCTAACATGATTCGGACAGACTTAAGCATATATACGAGTGAGAAAATCTCATCGTAGTCAACACCTTGAACTTGTCGAAAACCTTTTGCGATAATTCTAGCTTTGTAGATAGTAACACTACTATCAGCGTCCGTCTTCCTCTTGAAGATCCATTTATTTTCTATGGCTTGCCGATCATCGGGCAAATCCATCAAAGTCCATACTTTGTTCTCATACATGGATCATATCTCAGATTTTATGGCCTCAAACCATTTCGGGGAATCTGGGCTCATCATCGCTTCCTCATAGTTCGCAAGTTCGTCATGGTCTAGTAACATGACTTCCAGAACAGGATTACTGTACCACTCTGGTGCGGATCTCACTCTAGTTTACCTACGAGATTCGGTAGTAACTTGATCTGAAGTTACATGATCATCATCATTAGCTTCCTCACTAATTGGTGTAGTAGTCACAGGAATAGATTTCTGTGATGAACTACTTTCCAATAAGGGAGCAGGTACAATTACCTCATCAAGTTCTACTTTCCTCCCACTCACTTCTTTCGAGAGAAACTCCTTCTCTAGAAAAACTCCGAATTTAGCAACAAAAGTCTTGCCTTCGGATTTGTGATAGAAGGTGTACCCAACAGTCTCCTTTGGGTATCCTATGAAGACATATTTCTCCGATTTGGGTTTGAGCTTATCAGGATGAAACTTTTTCATATAAGCATCACATCCCAAACTTTAAGAAACGACAACTTTGGTTTCTTGCCAAACCACAGTTCAGATTGTGTCGTCTCAACGGACTTCGATGGTGCCCTTTTAAACGTGAATGCAGCTGTCTTTAATGCATAGCCCCAAAACGATAGTGGTAGATCGATAAGAGACATCATAGATCACACCATATCTAATAAAGTACGGTTATGATGTTCGGACACACCATTATGCTATGGTGTTCCAGGTGGCGTGAGTAGTAAAACTATTTCACATTGTTTTAACTGAAGGCCAAACTCGTAACTCAAATATTTTACCTCTGCGATCATATCATAGAAACTTTTATTTTCTTGTTACGATGATTCTCCACTTCAATCTGAACTTCTTTGAACTTTTCAAATATTTCAGACTTGTGTTTCATTAAGTAGATATACCCATATCTGCTCAAATCATCTGTGAAGGTCAGAAAATAATGATACCCGCCGCGAGCCTTAACACTCATCGGATCTCATACATCAGTATGTATTATTTCCAGTAAGTCAGTTGCTCGCTCCATAGTTCCGGAGAACGGCGTTTTGTCATCTTGCCCATGAGGCATGGTTCACAAGCATCAACTGATTCATAATCAAGTGATTCCAAAAACCCATTAGCATGGAGTTTCTTCATGCGCTTTACACCAATATGACCTAAACGGCAGTGCCACAAATAAGTTGCACTATCATTATTAACTTTGCATCTTTTGGTTTCAATATTATGATTATGTGTATCACTACGATCGAGATCCAACAAACTATTTTCATTGGGTGTGTAACCATATAAGGTTTTATTCATGTAAACAGAACAACAATTTATTCTCTTACTTAAATGAATAACCGTATTACAATAAACATGATCAAATCATATTCATGCTCAACGCAAACACCAAATAACACTTATTCAGGTTCAACACTAATCCCGAAAGTATAGGGAGTGTGCGATGATGATCATATCAATCTTGGAACCACTTCCAACACACATCGTCACTTCACCCTTAACTAGTCTCTGTTTATTCTGCAACTCCTGTTTCGAGTTACTAATCTTAGCAACTGAACTAGTATCAAATACTGAGGGGTTTCTATAAACACTAGTAAAGTACACAACAATAACATGTATATCAAATATACTTATGTTCACTTTGCCATCCTTCTTATCTGCCAATCACTTGGGGTAGTTCCGCTTCCAGTGACCAGTCCCTTTGAAGTAGAAACACTTAGTCTCAGGCTTAGGACCAGACTTGGGCTTCTTCACTTGAGCAGCAACTTGCTTGCTGTTCTTCTTGAAGTTCCCCTTTGTCCCTCTGCCCTTTTCTTGAAACTAGTGGTCTTGTCTACCATCAACACTTGATGTTTTTCTCGATTTCTACCTTCGTCAATTTCCGCATTACGAAGAGCTTGGGAATCGTTTCCGTTATCCCTTGCATATCATAGTTCATCATGAAGTTCTACTAACTTGGTGATGGTGACTAGAGAATTCTGTCAATCACTATCTTATCTGGAAGATTAACTCCCACTTGATTCAAGCGATTGTAGTACTCAGACAATCTGAGCACATGCTCACTAGTTGAGCGATTCTCCTCCATCTTTTAGCTATAGAACTTGTTGGAGACTTCATATCTCTCAACTCGGGTATTTGCTTGAAATATTAACTTCATCTCCTAGAACATCTCATATGCTCCATGACGTTCAAAACATCTTTGAAGTCCCGATTCTAAGCCATTAAGCATGCTGCACTAAACTATCAAGTAGTCATCATATTGAGCTAGCCAAACGTTCATAACGTCTGCATCTGCTGCTGCAATAGGTCCGTCACCTAGCGGTGCATCAAGGACATAATTCTTCTGTGCAGCAATGAGGATAAACCTCAGATCACGGATCCAATCCGCATCATTGCTACTAACATCTTTCAACACAATTTTCTCTAGGAACATATCAAAATAAACACAGGGAAGCAACAACGCGAGCTATTGATCTACAACATAATTTGCAAAATACTACCAGGACTAAGTTCATGATAAATTTAAGTTCAATTAATCATATTACTTAAGAACTCCCACTTAGATAGACATCCCTCTAATCCTCTAAGTGATTACGTGATCCAAATCAACTAAACCATGTCTGATCATCACATGAGATGGAGTAGTTTCATTAGTGAACATCGCTATGTTGATCATATTTGCTATATGATTCACGCTCGACCTTTCGGTCTCCGTGTTCCGAGGCCATATCTGTATATGCTTGGCTCGTCAAGTATAACCTGAGTATTCTGCGTGTGCAACTGTTTTGCACCTGTTGTATTTGAACGTAGAGCCTATCACACCCGATCATCACGTGGTGTCTCAGCACGAAGAACTTTCGCAACGGTGCATACTCAGGGAGAACACTTCTTGATAATTAGTGAGAGATCATCTTATAATGCTACCGTCAATCAAAGCAAGATAAGATGCATAAAAGATAAACATCACATGCAATCAATATAAGTGATATGATATGGCCACCATCATCTTGTGCTTGTGATCTCCATCTTCGAAGCACCGTCATGATCACCATCGTCACCGGCGCGACACCTTGATCTCCATCGTAGCATCGTTGTCGTCTCGCCAATCTTATGCTTCCAAGACTATTGCTACCGCTTAGTGATAAAGTAAAGCATTACAGCGCGATTGCATTGCATACAATAAAGCGACAACCATATGGCTCCTGCCAGTTGCCGATAACTCAGTTACAAAATGTGATCATCTCATAAAATAAAATTTAGCATCATGTCTTGACCATATCACATCACAACATGCCCTGCAAAAACAAGTTAGACGTCCTCTACTTTGTTGTTGCAAGTTTTACGTGGCTGCTACGGGCTTAAGCAAGAACCAATCTTACCTACGCATCAAAACCACAATGATAGTTTGTCAAGTTGGTGCTGTTTTAACCTTCGCAAGGACCGGGCGTAGCCACACTCGGTTCAACTAAAGTTGGAGAAACTGTCACCCGCTAGCCACCTTTGTGCAAAGCACGTCGGGAGAACCGGTCTCGCGTAAGCGTACGCGTAATGTCGGTCCGGGCCGCTTCGTCCAACAATACCGCCGAACGAAAGTATGACATGCTGGTAAGCAGTATGACTTATATCGCCCACAACTCACTTGTGTTCTACTCGTGCATATAACATCAACACATAAAACCTAGGCTCGGATGCCATTGTTGGGGAACGTAGTAATTTCAAAAAAATTCCTACGCACACGCAAGATCATGGTGATGCATAGCAATGAGAGAGGGAGAGTGTGATCTACGTACCCTTGTAGATCGATAACAGAAGCGTTTGGTTGATGTAGTCGTACGTCTCCACGGCCCGACCGATCAAGCACCGAAACTACGGCACCTCCGAGTTCTAGCACACGTTCAGCTCGATGACGATCCCCGGACTCCGATCCAGCAAAGTGTCGGGGAAGAGTTCCGTCAGCACGATGGCGTGGTGACGATCTTGATGCACTACCGTCGCAGGGCTTCGCCTAAGCACCGCTATAATATTATCAAGGACTATGGTGGAAGGGGGCACCACACACGGCTAAGAATATGATCACGTGGATCAACTTGTGTCTAGAGGTGCCCCCTTGCCCCCGTATATAAAGGAGCAAGGGAGGAGGAGGCCGGCCCTAGGAGGGGGCGCGCCAAGTGTGGAGTCCTACTAGGACTCCCTAGTCCTAGTAGGATTCCACCTCCCATATGGAATAGGAAAAGAGGAAGGGAAAAGGAGAAGGAAGGAAGGGGGCGCCCCCCTTCCCTAGTCTAATTCGGACCAGACCAAGGGGAGGGGTGCGGCCACCCTTGAGGCCCTTTTTCTTCTTTCCCGTATGGCCCAATAAGGCCCAATACGTATTCCTGTAACTCTCCGGTACTCCAAAAAATACCCGAATCACTCGGAACCTTTCCAATGTCCGAATATAGTCGTCCAATATATCGATCTTTACGTCTCGACCATTTCGAGACTCCTCGTCATGTCCCCGATCTCATCCGGGACTCCGAACTCCTTCGGTACATCAAAACTCATAAACTCATAATATAACTGCCATTGAAACCTTAAGCGTGCGGACCCTATGGGTTCGAGAATAATGTAGACATGACCGAGACATGTCTCCAGTCAATAACCAATAGCGGAACCTGGATGCTCATATTGGCTCCCACATATTCTACGAAGATCTTTATCGGTCAGACCGCATAACAACATACGTTGTTCCCTTTGTCATCGGTGTGTTACTTTCCCGAGATTCGATCGTCGGTATCTTAATACCTAGTTCAATCTCATTACCGGCAAGTCTCTTTACTCGTTCCGTAATACATCATCTCACAACTAACTCGTTAGTTGCAATGCTTGCAAGGCTTATGTGATATGCATTACCGAGAGGGCCCAGAGATACCTCTCCGACAATCGGAGTGACAAATCTTAATCTCGAAATACGCCAACCCAACATGTACCTTTGGAGACACCTGTAGAGCTCCTTTATAATCACTCAGTTACGTTGTGACGTTTGGTAGCACACAAAGTGTTCCTCCGGCAAACGGGAGTTGCATAATCTCATAGTCACAGGAACGTGTATAAGTCATGAAGAAAGCAATAGCAACATACTAAACAATCGGGTGCTAAGCTAATGGAATGGTTCATGTCAATCACATCATTCTCCTAATGATGTGATCCCGTTAATCAAATAACAAAAATTTGTTTATGGTTAGGAAACATAACCATCTTCGATTAACGAGCTAGTCAAGTAGAGGCATACTAGTGACACTTTGTTTGTCTATGTATTCACACAAGTATTATGTTTCCGGTTAATACAATTCTAGCATGAATAATAAACATTTATCATGATATAAGGAAATAAATAATAACTTTATTATTGCCTCTAGGGCATATTTCCTTCAATTAGACCCAGACACGGCGCACAATTATCGTGGCGCTCCAAAGTCAAATTCCTCATTAATGTATTCACACTTAGAATGTATGTCTTCATTGATTGAAGATATACTTTACTTCATGTGTTGCACATCTAAGTCATCAATATGCATTAGGGTTAGGATGTGTGCCTGATCGCAGGACATTTGAGGATTCCAGGATATTTAGCTCACACCGTAACTTGCAAAATCTCTTCTCATCCAAGGGCTTGGTGAAGATATCTGCCAATTGCTCTTCAGTCTTGATGTGTATGATATCAATATCTTCCTTCACAACATGATCTCTGAGAAAGTGATGACGAATTTCAATGTGCTTTGTCTTCGAGTGCTGAACTGGGTTGTTGGCGATCTTGATGGCGCTTTCGTTGTCGCAGTAAAGTGGCACTTGCTTCAGATGAATGCCATAGTCCTTGAGTGTTTGCTTCATCCACAGAAGCTCAGCGCAGCAAGATCCAGCAGCAATGTATTCAGATTCAGCAGTGGAGAGAGATACACAGTTCTGCTTCTTTGAAGACCAACATACAAGTGATCGTCCCAGAAAGTGACATGTGCCTGATGTAGACTTGCGATCAACTTTGTCACCAGCATAATCAGCATCCAAGAATCCAACCAGATCAAACTCTGAGCCCTTTGGATACCATAATCCTAGAGTTGGGGTGTGAGCCAAATATCGAAGAATTCGCTTCACAGCTAAGTGATGCGACTCCTTTGGTGCCGCTTGAAATCGAGCACACATGCAAACACTAAGCATAATATCTTTCCTAGATGCACATAGATAAAGTAAGGAACCAATCATGGAGCGGTATACCTTTTGATCGAACTCTTTACCATTGTCGTCGGGACCCAGATGATGTTTGGCTAGCATTGGTGTTGTGAAGCCTTTGCAGTCTTGCATACCGAACTTCTTCAGGCAATCTTTGAGATACTTCTCTTGATATATGAAGATGCAGTTGCGTTGTTGTCGTATTTGAAGACCGAGGAAGAACTTTAGCTCCCCCATCATGGACATTTGATATTGCTCTTGCGTCATATATCCAAACTCTTCACTGTACTTCTGATTGGTGCAGCCAAAGATAATGGCATCCACATATATTTGGCACACAAATAGTTGACCATCATATGTCTTCGTGAAGAGAGTGGGGTCTAGGGAACTAGGTATGAAGCCTTTGCTCTTCAGGAAGTATTTGAGTGTGTCATACCAGGCCCGAGGTGCCTGTTTGAGGCCATACAGTGCCTTGTTGAGCTTGTATACCATGTCAGGATGTTTTGGATCTTCAAAGCCAGGCGGTTGTGCAACATACACTTCTTCTTCAATCTTGCCATTGAGAAAAGCACTCTTCACATCCATTTGATATAGAAGTATGTTATGATGATTTGCATAGGCCAGCGGTATGCGTATGGCTTCAAGTCTAGCCAGAGGAGCAAATGTTTCATCGAAGTCAATGCCTTCCACTTGAGTATATCCTTGAGCAACGAGACGAGCTTTGTTTCTGACAACTTGACCATGCTCATCTTGCTTGTTGCGGTATATCCATTTGGTGCCTATTATATTGTGCTTCCGTGGATCAGGACGCTTAACTAGTTCCCATACATTATTCAGCTCAAACTATTGAAGCTCTTCTTGCATAGCTTGAATCCATTCAGGTTCCATGAAGGCTTCTTCAACTCTCTTGGGTTCTATTATTGAGACGAATGCGAAGTGCCCACAGAAATTTGCTAGTTGAGTTGCCCTTGAACGAGTGAGTGGACCGGGTGCATCGACGCTATCAATTATTCTTTCAATCTGCACTTCATTGGCAACGCGAGGATGTACAGGGCGAAGACTTTGCTCTTGCTGATCATTGTCGTTGTTAGAAGGAATGTCTTCAGGCTGAGCATTGTCTTCCTGTTGATCAGGTGCTGAGATGATAAGTTCTTCTTCAAGATGAGCTTCAGAAGGTATAATTTCTATAGTTCCCATCATCTTGATTGATTCACTGGATGGAACTTCATCTAGCATATTTGGCAGTTGCTCTCTTTGTGAACCATTGGTCTCATCGAACCGCACATCCACTGTTTCAACCACTTTGTAATGAAAGAGATTGAAGACTCTATAGGAGTGCGAATCCTTTCCATATCCAAGCATAAAACCCTCATGTGCTTTTGGTGCAAACTTTGAGGTGTGATGTGGGTCCTTGATCCAGCACCTTGCGTCAAATACTCTGAAGTAACTGACATTTGGCTTCTTGCCAGTAAGGAGCTCATAAGATGTCTTGTTCAGCAGCTTGTGAAGATAAACACGATTGATTGTATGGCATGCAGTATCAATGGCTTCAGGCCAGAATTTTCTTGGGATCTTGTATTCATCTAGCATCGTTCTGGCCATCTCAATGAGTGTTCTGTTCTTGCGTTCGACGACGCCATTCTGCTGTGGCGTGTACGGGGCCGAGAATTCATGTGTGATGCCCAAGGTATCAAGATATGTATCAAGGCCAGTGTTCTTGAATTCAGTGCCATTGTCACTTCTGATGTGCTTTATCTTGGCGCCAAAATTGTTCATAGCTCGATTGGCGAAGCGTCTGAAGACATCCCGCACTTCAGTCTTGTAAAGGATTATGTGCACCCAAGTATATCTAGAATAATCATCAACAATAACGAAGCCATAGAGGCAAGCAGTAGTAGTAAGAGTTGAGTAATGAGTGGGACCGAAAAGATCCATGTGAAGCAGTTCGAAGGGTCGAGTAGTGGTCATGATTGTCTTCGAGGGATGTTTGGCCCTCGTCATCTTCCCTGCTTCACAGGCACCGCATAAGTGATCTTTCTTGAACTTGACGCCCTCGATGCCTATGACATGCTTCTTCTTCGCAAGGGTGTGGAGGTTCCTCATGCCAGCATGCCCAAGCCTCTGATGCCAGAGCCAGCATTCTGAAGCTTTTGCTAGAAGACATACGGCAAGCTGTGGTCCTGCTGAGAAATCTACCACGTACAAATCATCTTTTCGATACCCTTCAAATACTAGAGACTTGTCAGATTCCATTAGTACAAGGCAACGATATTTTCCAAATATTACGATCATGTTCAAATCGCAAAGCATTGAGACAGACATTAAGTTGAAGCCAAGGGATTCAACAAGCATGACTTTATCCATGTGTTGATCCCTTGAGATTGCAACTCTACCTAGACCCAATACCTTACTTTTACCAGTGTCAGCAAATGTGATGTGGCTCTTGTCGGATGGACGTAAGGTTGAGTCCATAAGAAGACTTCTTTTGCCAGTCATGTGATTTGTACACCCACTATCAATAATCCATTCTGAAGACGCTGGTGTCGTACCCTACAGTGCAGTTAGGGGGATAGGCTTCACCAAGAGCATTGTGAAGCAAAAACATTTGACGAACCAATGGGTTATGAAAGCTTAGATCCAGATTAGGACTAATAGGGAGAGTAGCAAGCGATTCAGGAACGAAGTACATAGTAAGACCATTCGGGCATTTGATCTTGCGCCCTACAAGATGTTTAAGGTCCCCAGCAATGGCGTCAGACGATTTTGGTTTTCTGCTGGAGACCTTTCCCTGCAAAAGAGAGTTAAGCTTTCTTAGCCACCCACATCTTCAAGGGTGGCTGAGAAGCAATAAGTCTAAGTGCAGCATCTGAGAATTTTGTCTTTGGAGCCCTAGCAAACAATCTTGCAGGCTGACAATAGTACTCATAAGAATAAGCAGAATAGTTCTTGGTCTTATGAACATGGCGGTTTGATGAACCGCTCTCATATTCATATGCCTGAGTATGGTTTCCCTGCAAAACATTTGCGTTAGTGCGACTCAGGTGAGTCCTCTGTCTGTATGAAGCCTTTGGACCGTATGAAGCCTTTGGTCTGAGGTTTGTCTTCTTCATGTGAGGTGTCATGATGACATTCATAGGAAGATTCTCCAGACACCTTTTCAGAACCCAGATCTTCTTCATAGGCGGTCCATTTCTGCAGTTAGTGCCAATGTACCTGGCAAACACTTCACCATTCTGATTCTTAAACAGTATATAGTTTGCATCAAAGGATTCATCAATGATAATGGGGTTAGCATAAGTGAAGCCAGATAGATTGGATGGGTCTGCTGAAGGTTCCTTTGCAGCAACCCACATGGTTTTGGGGTACTGCTCAGGTTTCCAATAAGAGGCATCAGCATTCATTTTCCTTACGAACCCAACACCCTCTTTCCTCGGGTTTCGGTTCAGTATCTGCCTTTTGAGGACATCACATAGTGTCTGATGCCCTTTAAGATTTTTGTACATCCCTGTTTCAAGCAATGTCTTCAATCTAGCATTCTCATCAGCAATAGCAGTGGTATCCTCAGCAGAGGGGTTAGTTACCACATCAACAGTTGAAGATATTGCAACAGTAGTAGCAGTAGAACATTCAGCAACAGAAGTAGCATTATCACGCTCAATGCATTTAAGACATGGTGGTTCAAATCCTTCCTGAGCGGGACTGATCTGTTTGGTGCGAAGTGACTCGTTTTCCTTTTCAAGATCTTCATGAACCGCTCTCAATTTCTCAAGATCTTTTTTCCTTTGAAGATAATCATAGGAAAGCTTTTCATGAGTTGTTGAGAGAGTTTCATGACGACTTTCAAGTTCCTGATACTTAACGTGAAGATTTTTTATGTCTTCAATTAAGGATTCAGATCCAGTCATTTCAGCACCTAACAGATCATCGCTTATGTCTAACAGTTTTTGAATATGTTCCATAGCTTTCTGTTGTTCAGTTGCAATTTTAGCAAGTGTTTTGTAGCTGGGTCTTGAATCACAATCAGAGTCATCGTCACTAGATGTTTGATAGTGAGTAGTGTGTGTGTTTACCTTGGCACCGCGTGCCATGAAGCAGTAGGTAGAAGCGGAGTAGTCCTTGTCATTTGCATCGGCGTCGGTGACGAGGTCATTGTCTTCAGTATTGAAGATGGACTTGGCAACGTATGTTGTAGCCAGACTTGCGACGCCTGAATCGGACTCCTCCTCAGACTCCACCTCCGCCTCCTTAGAAGCGGACTCCTCCTCTGAATCCATTTCCTTGCCAACAAATGCACGTGCCTTGCCAGATGAGCTCTTCTTGTGTGATGAAGACTTTGAGGAAGACTTGGAAGAAGACTTTGAGTATTTCTTCTTCTTCTTATCGTCAGAGTCATATTCCTTGCTCTTCTTCTTCTTTTTGTTCTCATTGTCCCACTGTGGACACTCAGAAATGAAGTGGCCAAGTTTCTTGCACTTGTGACATGTTTTCTTCTTGTAGTCATGAGCAGAAGCTTCATCATTCCTTGAGCTTGATCGGGAAGACTTTCTGAAGCCTTTCTTCTTGGTGAATTTTTGGAACTTCTTGACAAGCATAGGAAGTTCCCTTCCAATGTCTTCTGGATCATCAGAACTGCTGTCTGATTCTTCTTCAGATGAGGAGACAACTTTTGCCTTCAAGGCACGAGTTCGCCCATAGTTTGGACCGTAGATATCTCTTTTCTCAGAAAGCTGAAACTCATGTGTGTTGAGCCTCTCAAGTATGTCAGACGGATCGAGTGTCTTGAAATCAGGACGTTCTTGAATCATCAGGGCTAGGACGTCAACGAACTATCAAGTGATCTCAGTAGTGTCTTGACGACTTCATGTTTGGTGATCTCAGTAGCGCCGAGGGCTTGAAGCTCATTTGTGATGTCAGTTAGTCGGTCAAATATGTGCTGGACATTCTCATTGTCATTTCGCTTGAAGCGGTTGAAGAGGTTGCGAAGGACACTGATTCTCTGATCTCTCTGGGTTGAGATGCCTTCATTGACCTTGGAGAGCCAGTCCCAGACCAGCTTAGATGTCTTCAAAGCACTCACACGGCCATACTGTCCTTTGGTCAGATGACCACAGATAATATTCTTGGCAGTCGAGTCCAGTTGAAAAAATTTCTTGACATCAGCAGCAGTGACACCTTCTCCAGCCATGGGAACGCCGTTCTCGACGACATACCATAGGTCAACGTCAATGGCTTCAAGATGCATGCGCATCTTATTCTTCTAGTAGGGATATTCAGTTCCATCGAAGACGGGGCACGCAGCGGAGACTTTAATTATCCCTGCAGTCGACACAGCTAAAACTCCAGGTGGTTAAACCGAATCACATAGAACAAGGGAGCACCTGGCTCTAATACCAATTGAAAGTGCGTTATATCGACTAGAGGGGGGTGAATAGGCGATTTTTATGAAAGTCTTCAAAACATGGGAGTTATGAAGACAAATGATAGAAATAAACCTAATACCCTGCAGCGGAAGGTAGACTACACTAGGCAAGCCATAGTCAAGTATTCAATAGAGTGAAAGCACAATGACTAATAGCAGCAATGTAGTAAGGATCAGGTAGGAAGATATTGTGAAACCAGACGGAACACGCAGTCACTCAGTGAAGACAAAAGATAGTGCAAACATACAATGTCTTCACAAGGAGTAACAGTAAGTAAAGGGAAGGGTAGATGAAACCAGTGACTCGTTGAAGACAATAATTTGTTGGAACAGTTCCACTTGCTGTGACAACTGTACGTCTGGTTGGGGCGGCTAGGTATTTAAACCTTAGGACACACAGTCCCGGACACCCAGTCCTGAACACGCAGCTCAGGACACCCAGTCCTCACCATATTCCCCTTGAGCTAAGGTCACACAGACCTCGCCCAATCACTTTGGTAAGTCTTCAAGGTAGACTCCCAAACCTTCACAGACTTCGTTCACCGGCAATCCACAACGTCTCTTGGATGCTCAGAACATGATGCCTAACCGGCTGGAGGATGCACAGTCCTCAAGTGTAATAAGTCTTCAGATCACACAGACAAGAAGACTTAAGTGATACCCAATTCTCTTTGGCTCTAGGTGGTTAGGGCTTTATCCTCGCAAGGAATTCTCTCTCAAAGTCTTTGAGGTGGGTTGCTCTCAAACGACAAAAGCCGTACTCTCAATCTGAGCAGCCAACCGTTTATGGTTGTAGGGGGTGGGCTATTTATAGCCACTTGGAAACCCGACCTGATTTGTCCGAAATGACCCTGGGTCACTAAGGAACTGACACGTGTTCCAATGGTCAGATTTCAAACTCACATGGCAACTTTACTTGGGCTGCAAGCAAAGCTGACTTGTCCGACTCTGGACAAGATTCGCTCTCATAGTCTTCACTCGAAGACATAGGTTTTGGTTAGGCATCACTTCAGTCATTCTGACTGGTTCTCTTGGACCCCACTTAACAGTGCGGTGGTTCCTATGACTCAACACAAAAGAAAAAGAACTACGAAAGATCTAAGTCTTCGAGCTCCATAGGCTTCATGAGGTGTCTTCTCTTGTCATAGTCTTCAAATGTGAATATCTTCATATACCACCTTTGACTTCAATGTCTTCATACATTTTTAGGGGTCATCTCTGGTAGGAAAACCGAATCAATGAGGGACTTCTACCTGTGTTATCCTGCAATTCTCATAAACACATTAGTCCCTCAACTAGGTTTGTCGTCAATACTCCAAAACCAACTAGGGGTGGCACTAGATGCACTTACACATATACTAGTGGGAATTTTCATTATAGAACTTGGCTTGTATATTCCGATGATGGGCTTCCTCAAATGCCCGAGGCCTTCATGAGCAAGCAAGTTGGATGCACACCCACTTAGTCTCAGTTGGAGCTTTCGTACACTTATAGCTCTAGTGCATCCGTTGCATGGCAATCCCTACTCACTCACATTGATATCTATTGATGGGCATCTCCATAGCACGTTGATACGCCTAGTTGATGTGAGACTATCTTCTCCTTTTTGTCTTCTCCACAACCACCATTCTATCCCACCTATAGTGCTATATCCATGGCTCACGCTCATGTATTGCGTGAGCGTTGAAAATGCTGAAGCGCGTTAAAAAGTATGAACCAATTGCTTGGCTTCTCATCGGGGTTGTGCTTGATCTGAATATTTTGTGTGGTGAAGATGGAGCATAGCCAGACTATATGATTTTGTAGGGATAGCTTTCTTTGGCCTTGTTATTTTGAAAAGGCATGATTGCTTTATTAGTGGGCTTGAAGTATTATTGTCTTTATGTCAAATGATAAACTATTGCTTTGAATCACTCGTGTCTTAATATTCATGCCATGATTAGATATGTGATCATGATTATGCTAGGAAGCATTCCACATCAAAAATTATCTTTTTTATCATTTACCTACTCGAGGACGAGCAGGAATTAAGCTTGGGGATGCTGATACGTCTCCGTCGTATCTATAATATTTTATTATTCCATGCCAATATTATACAACTTTCATATACTTTTGGCAACTTTTTATATTATTTTTGGGACTAACATATTGATCCAGTTCCTAGTGCCAGTTCCTGTTTGTTGCATGTTTTATGTTTCACAGAATATCCATATCAAACGGAATCCAAATGAGATAAAAATGGATGGAGAATATTTTTGGAATATTTGGAGAATCTCGGAAGAAAAATTCATGCGAGACGGTGCCCGAGGTGGCCACGAGGCAGGGGGGCGTGCTCCTGTCCCTCGTGGGCCACCTGTAAGGCGGTTGATGCCCTTCTTCGGCCGCAAGAAAGCTATTTTTTTGTAAAAAAATCACGGCGAAGGTTTCAGGCCAATCGGAGTTACGGATCTCCATATATATACGAAACGGTGAAAGGGCAGCAGAAGAGAACGCAGAAACAGAGAGAGACAGATAGACAGATCCAATCTCGGAGGGGCTCTCGCCCCTCCCATGCCATGGAGGCCAAGGACCAGAGGGGAAACCCTTCTCCCATCTAGGGAGGAGGTCAAGGAAGAAGAAGACGAAGGGCCCCCCTCTCCCCTTCTCTTTCGGTGGCGCCGGAACGCTGCCGTGGCCATCACCATCATCACCGCGATCTACACCAACACCTCCGCCATCTTCACCAATATCTCCATCACCTTCCCCCCTCTATCTACAACAGTCCACTCTCCTGCAACCCGCTGTACCCTCTACTTGAACATGGTGCTTTATGCTTCATATTATTATCCGATGATGTGTTGCCGTCCTATGATGTCTGAGTAGATTTTCGTTGTCCTATCGGTGGTTGATGAATTGCTATGATTGATTTAATTTGCTTGTGGTTATGTTGCTGTCCTTTGGTGCCCATCATATGAGAGCGCGCGTGGATCACACCATAGGGTTAGTTTTATGTTGATAGGACTATGTATTGGAGGGCAAGAGTGACACAAGCTTCAACCTAGCATAGAAATTGATGCATACAGGATTGAAGGGGGGCCAATATATCTTAATGCTATGGTTGGGTTTTACCTTAATGAACGTTAGTAGTTGCAGATGCTTGCTAATAGTTCCAATCATAAGTGCATAGAATTCCAAATCAGGGATGACATGCTAGCAGTGGCCTCTTCCACATAATACTTGCTATCGGTCTAGTAAAGTAGTCAATTGCTTAGGGGCAATTTCGCAACTCCTACCACCACTTTTCACACTAGCTATATTTACTTTATTGCTTCTTTACTTACAACAGCCCCTAATTTTTATTTACTTGCTCTTTATTATCTTGCAAACCTATCCAACAACACCTACAAAGTACTTCTAGTTTCATACTTGTTCTAGGTAAAGCGAACATCAAGCGTGCGTAGAGTTGTATCGGTGGTCGACAGAACTTGAGGGAATATTTGTTCTGCCTTTAGCTCCTCGTTGGGTTCGACACTCTGACTTATCTAAAACTATTGCGAGATGTCGCTTAGGCGGGCGGGCGGGATCTTTGGAACCCTAAGCGACATCTCGCCCACTGATAGCCCATAAGGATAGGGTCACTATGACTTAAACCCTAAACCCTAAACAGGATTTAATTTCATGGCTAGGTAGAACCTGTCGAAGGAAAGACGGCTGGCACCCTCAGATCATACGATGCTTTTGTGCTGTTCCACTAAAATCGAGCTGAGCATCCCTAATGGCAAAGATATTGAAGAAGTGTGATTAGAATAATAGTACTGGCACTAGTTCATGAGACATAAACTCATCACAAATATAAGCCGCTAGAAGCAGAGAAAGATCGACATGGAGATGGAGGTACGTGGGGAGTTGCGGCAGTGGAGAGCGCCGACTCCAAAAGGAAGATGTACTACTACCTGGGATGTCGGGCTATAGCTAGAAGGGCGATTGGGACGCACCGGCTATGGGTTTTTCTCCCTCGCCGATGTCGACTGCGTCTACGTAGAACATTGTTCCCTTCCCCCAGCGGCGGGATCAGGCCGGATATGTGACCAGCGGTGTGGCCACCGTCGTTCTATGCTTGTAAAGAGAGCAACTCAAGCAAGCAGGCTTGTAGCTTAGGCTCCTGCTAGTGTATATATAGTGGTTTTCTTTTTCTCTCCATATCAACCATTTTATATTGCATACGTGTCATTGAAGAGTGAAATGATGGTTGCTTCTTCCGACTAACTTACTGTGTGATTTGACTGCTCCTTAGTGGCCCCTACATGTACTCCCCCTACGTGTATGACCGTTCCTGAGTATCACTTGTACTTATCTCTATTTTCTTGCATGACAGTGAGTAGACAGGATGCACATAGAGGAATTTTGTTACTACACGTTGTTACGTATAGTACTGTACTACTAGTACCTACTCCCTCCTTCCGGTTCACTACTGGTACTCCCTCCGTCCTGGCTTATTGGTCCCCTTTGTACTCAATTCATGGGCTTGTTTTCCTCAAGAAATGTCTTTACCAACGTATTAATATCGGGAATGCACGCGTGAACAAGGAATGATTAAACCTTGCATGCAACGTTTTGACAAAGCATTGACTTGTGAACATGTGAATGCAAGGGACTACAACCTTGTGTAAGCATGCAACAGTCACACGTACACATGGACGCAAAAACACGCACGATGCCCTAATGCATGCATGTCTGAGCACACGACAGAACACACACGGTCACGCTCAAGTGCTCAACCTACATGTGCATGCACACACATACTCAGCTAGGGTGAGCTAGTGACCATATAAACATCGGAAAATGTATATATTGAGCGAAATGAGCGTATTATGAAGTCCACTGACCGTATTTTTTACAAATAGACAATGAAAGACAATGTATTATCTCGTTTGAAATTAAGCCATATTAACTGGAAAGGAAGCAGTATGGACTAGCATTACTTTGTTGTGTCCCGTCAACTTGCCGAATGAGGAGAAGCTTGCAGGACAGGAGAAGCTTGTGCGCGGTGGCTCGCAGGACATGGAGAAACTTTTTACTAATGCAAGCTCTCCCTTGCTCAGGCGGTGAAAGTGCAAAAGTTAATTCAGTGTCAGATTACCGGAAGCATACACTATACTAGTACTAGTATTATTGTTCGACTTCCCGAAGAGGCGAACAGCCAAGCGCAAAGTTTACTAGTACTAGTACTAGTACTATAGAGGTATGTACTATACTATACTATGAACCGGATGGAGGAGCGTCTGCACTCTTATTATATTTTAAAAATGTGATAAAGCAATCTTCAACACATTTGGTTCTCTTCGAGGGTTCTCGCATGTGATAATGGAAGTTGATTGCATGGAACACTCGCCACAATTCTCGCTTAATTCTGGCTCAGATCCTTTTACAAATAGGAGCGCTCGGTAATATTTCCTCTTTTTTTGTTATTCAGCATGTAAACAGGTTAGCCAACCTTGCGACGCATATTTGTGCGAACCGTGCTTGCTACACTTCGAAAGTGGCTGAGAGCTCACTTGATGAAACACCTCGCTTCCTTTTTTTGTGGGGTACCTCACTTCCTAGTGACCAGTCTCTTGGCTGATCATCCTAAGAATTCTTATATATGAATAAAGGTCTCTCATTTACTCGCAAAAAAGATTAAGCCATATTAACCGGGAAGAATGGAGTATGTACTAGCACTACTTTTTGGTGTGGCCCGTCAATACTCGCAGAACGAGGAGACGCTTGCAGGACAAGGTGAAGCTCGCTTACGCCTTTTGACTAATCGAACCTACCCTCACCTAGGCGGTGGACATGTAGCAATTCATTCGGTGTCAGATTGCCACGGGCATACACTGTTGTTGACGGAAGGTCTAAGTATGTAATGTAGAATCACACCTTTTTAGGAGAGCAAATCTATTTTTGGCAACAAATAAAAGTTGAAAATACCTGCTGTAGCTACTCCCAGAAGCTAGATTTACATGTCTACATGATTTACTCCTGAGCCGTTGGTGCCCATGTCAAGGAGGCAGACTCTGACGATGCCAAGGAATCAGACCCAATCCTTAGGCCAATTCCTACAGTGTCCGTTTAATTCGGTATGAATACCGTTAGGATTTCTATAGTGGCACTTCCTTTTGGGGTTGAGCCTTTTGTCTAGGGATTTACATGCCACACCTTTGATCAATTGGGTCATCCATTCCCACTATTCTTTATGATGCAGCAATATATTTACCTGCACTCTTCTCCTGATTTGGTTTCTCTGTATGTACGTTTTTGTTTGTTGTTTTTTGGTTCCTCAATATCCATGGTTTGCTCATGGGTGTTACAGTAAAGCCCGCCCTAGTGATTTTGTTCATACTATACTTTTCGTATGTGGCTTTGGCTAGAATTTATGTGTTGTAAATTGCTAATGAACTTCATGCCAAGTTGTCGAGATTGAAAGGTTATTGTTCCATCAATGACTCAGTTTGACATCTGTATAGGAAAGAGAAGGTTGATGACCACTTCTCTTATATAGGTCTTCATAATTATTTTGGTAGTAACCTTTGTGTCTTTTTTAGCTGGTAACCTTAGTGTCTTCATTGTTCTTTTCATCTTAATGGTTATCTTGATATTTTGGTTTACAATATGTTGCAGAGCAAGTAAATCCTTCGTCTCAGATTGTGTACTAGTACATCAAGATAAAATATTTTCTCTCATGCATTCTAAAATATAAGCCATTTTAGAGATTTTAATATGGACTACAGTTAGTGAGGCTGTGGTCTTAAGCACATTGTCGTATCAGGAGGCCTGATAAATGGTATTTTTTTCTAATATCTAGGCATTTCCCCCCTAATAAATGTAGTCAGTGAACTTTTTTACTGAAGAATATGCCAAACTGACCACCATGTCCATCTAGTATCTACTATTATGTCGATTTGATTTCGATTCTAGTTGTATCCTAACTTTTGTAGTGTCGAATGAATTGAGCTAGGCTTGAACCGTCAACGCTAATGAAAAATTGAACGAAGAACTAGAAATAGTTTAGCTCGTTATGTAGTTACTGCCATCGCTAATATTGTTGTTGATTTGTTGGCCAGAAAGGCTACATGACTAGTCCGGCAATGTTGTCTCAAGCATGGTTTGCGACATATGAAGATGAGACATCTCTGAAAAACTGAGACCAGGTTAGCACAAATCTTTTGTACCATCAGGCACTTAAATCATACTATGATGACTATATGTTTGGTTTGTTTGCACAAAGGAAACCATTAGTTGTTCACACTCTTTATTTATCATTGAGTTATCTTTTTTGTGTGCAAGAACATGTTCTGACGGGTGTCATGGTCTGATGGTCGATGATACTATCATGTAATTCAGGCTCTTGCACAAAGAAAAATCTTGAGGTGATGCTATGTAGTTTGAGCTTATCAACGTACTTCGCAGCCTTTGGAACTAACCAGTTGGTTTATCCCTATTCATGTTCAGACTTTGGCAGCTAAAGGAGTGTCTATCAACAGAAGTTCACCACTCCTATTTGTTCGGTTGCTTGCGGATTTTGGAGACAAGCACAGAACCACCAACTTTGTGCTCAGCAACATGTAGAACATGAAGTCCTTTTGAAGACCAACTCTTGGGTCGTTGCATAGATAACATACTGTTACAAGTTGTTATTTTGCAGTAGCAGATACTTGGCTTGACCAACAACACTTGTACATGCTGATTTAGGCATTCTGCTAGCTGTAGCATAGAGGTTGTTTTTTTAATTTTGGTGACCTTGAATCTGGTTCTAAACTGACCTTGAATCTGGTTCCAAACTGACCTTGAGTCTGATGTATGTGCTATTTGAACATGAATTTGATGTGTACATTGAATTACGGCTATAATTTATAGATTTGAATTATAGCTCAGAATTTAATTATTTGAATTATGGCTACTATGAATTAAAATTCGAATTGCAAATTTTTATATTGAGGTAAATGATTAAAAATGGCTCCATGATCTTTCCCTAGAGACAAACTTGTTTGTAGGTAAACCACCTTGCCACATTGGACATGCAGCCAGGATCAAATCTTTCCCTAGGGCCTGCAGCCCTAGGTAAACAAATGGTTTCCCTAGGGTTTGGAAGGTGCACTCTAGGGAAAGAGCTCTTTACTGACTATACTTTACCTAAGGTTCTTTCCCTAGGGCAAGCTCTAGGTGAAGCCTTTACCTATGGTTTTTTGCATTTCACCTAGGGTATATGCCCCTAGGTAAAATCATAGTTTCTAGTAGTGCAACTCGCAGAACGAGGAGAAGCTTGCAGGACAAGGTGAAGCTCGCTTACGCCTTTTGACTAATGTAACCTACCCTTGCCCAGGCGGTGGACATGTAGTAGTTCATTCGGTGTCAGATTGCCACAGGCATACACTATAGTACCCAACATGCGGAGTACCATCATTGTTCGACTTCACGAAGAGGTGAAGAGCCAAGCGCAAGGTTTATAGTTGTACAAGTAGTACTACTACTAGAACCGCATGGTGGAGCGTCTGTACTCTTATTTTATTTTAATCTCTGATAAAGCACACATTTATTCAGGAGAAGGGCGAAAAACAGCAGCCCAATGGTAGTGTTAAAAAACATCGAACATGTAATGATGATATCGATCAACCATGCTCGAATATATCTTGTTCTCCATGCGAGCCCGCCTGTGTGTTTTTGCTCCTCGTCTCTCTCAAGGAACGGCGGGTTGGCAATTTTGCCGTCAATTGAGATCGGTTTTCTCACACTCTGGTCCCACATGTCAGTGATATGCCAAGAGGAAGTGCATTGACCAACTAGCCATACGCGTACTTGGTTTTGCACCTTCAGGCCATGCTTGGAATGGTTGTATTTCAATACGGAGGCATATAACTTACACATGTAAGTTACTGGCCGCTGTGCAAATTCCAGCCGAAATTGAAACAACGGGCGCAGGTGTTTATTTTTTACAAGTGTATTCAAAAGAGAAACGGTGATGCAAACAGGGCCTCATACTACTCCTCCCCCCGGCACAATTTACAGGGCACGCTTCATTCTGATGCATTTCTCTCCATGCATTTCCACCACCAGAGAGTCTTTAGAGCGTATTGATGGTTGCTTCTTCTGAGCAACTTACAGTGGGAAAGGTGGGGCTTATGATTTGACTGCTCGTTACTACTCACTATTAGTGCGGCGCAATAACCGGGCTGAGTCTCCCATGCGGTTGTGCACTACTCCCTCCGTTCTTAAATATACTACAGAGTATTTGTCTTTCTTGAGATTTCAACGAGTGACTACATACGAAGCAAACTGAGTGAATCTACACTCTAAAATATGTCCATTTAAAATTTGTAAAGGACAAATATTTAGGAACGGAGGAAGTATAATTTTGTGCATGGCACATGGACCCGAATGCTGAAGAGGCTTCTAGCAATGCTATCAAGATTCCAGCATTTGTTTACATAATTGACATACTATACAAATAATTTTCCAGCGACATGAAATTGTACATTGCTCTGAGCTTTTGGCTTTTGTTTCGTGTGTCTTGCCATTGATGCTCTTTCGGAAACAATAAAAAACTAACTTCCTTGCTAATGCATCTCAATGATTAGCAGATCAGAGCTAATATTTACATCACAACTGAAGACAAAGTTGTGAGAAGGTGTTAAATTAATATTGATCCATGCTTTCATTGGCAGGAACGTCCCCCAGCTCTATCTAAATCAACAAGGCATGTTGGGAAAAATTTAGCTGTTTGGAGCATGCAACATTCCGATCATTTTGTGCAGTTCCACTAAATAGAGCTGAGCATCCCTGTTCCAAAGATATTAAGTGTGATTACGATAATAGAGGACTGCTGATAAAACAATAAACACACAAATAGAAGTCGGTCACCTTTGCAGTCTCTCTTAAGACTAACTAGTTGGAGAAGATTAAGCAAATAGTTGGAGAATATTAGGCTCGGAGTTGGATGAGGAGGATAGAGAAAAACTAATCTCCCTTTGTGCAGTCGCACTAAAATGTAGACGTTGCCCGTGTGACATTTTAGTACAACTGCACAAAACACTCTTAAGAAAAAAGTGATTTGTGCAGTTCACCAAAAGGTCTCAATAGAAAGGAGGTGAAATGGATAGCCCTATTTGCAAAAAAGAGGTAGAAAGGAAACAATTACTGGCCAATAACAGTTGATGACACATGCGACGACAAAGAAGAAGCATATTACATGTCCTAAGGGAAGATAACAACCCGGTTGTGTTTGTCTAAAACAGTGTGAGGACGAGATTGCAATATGGAAAGTACACCGGACGAGCTATGTTTTGGGCAAAGCACTATGTTAGATCCACATGCAAGATTTTCCACATGCAGCGACGTGGGAAGAAGGGCTGTGGAGCAAGGCCGGAGGGAATACCTTGGGGTCGTCGGGATGCAACTAGGTGAGCAGCAGCGGGCGGGATCTGCCCATACTGCGGCAGCGAGCAGGTGGCATAGGCCCTACCGCGCCGGAGCTTGGTCAGAGCGAACAGCAGGTATCGCAGATTGGGACGTTCTGCCTCGGCACTGTCGAACGGAGAAACGATGCACATCCTCCCTTTCCGCTGGCGGACGGGATGCGGCCAGATCAGTGACCAACGGTGAGAGAAAGAGAGAGAGAGGCCGCCGCCGCCTTGTGTGAGATACTCTGAAGAGAGACAAACCCAGGCAGGCAGGCTCCATTGTATATAGTGGAGCGTACTACCTTTTTCTCCATAAAAATCGTTTTATATTCTGTGTACGTGCCATTAAGCGATATAACTTTATTTAAACATAACGCACCAATGCATCAAGTCGAACTTTGTTTCGTGCACGCGTGGTACACAACCTCCATATGTAAACAACTGCTACACACGTTCAAATTAGCACGTGGGCTGCCATTTCGTATAGAAATGAGCTCCACCGTGTACCCGCAGGGGTGTGGCTGGGCACGAAGCGTGAGTACGTGCACCTATTCTCTTCATGTACGTACACCACCTACGTGGGGTTGTGTGAGAGAGATACAAACATAGAGAGATATAGTGTGTGGGTTCGTGAGTGTTTTTTTGGGGTGATGTCAATCAAAAAATGTAACATATGCAATGTGTGTGAAAATAGAGACCTGGATATATCATATATATATATATATATATATATATATATAGAGGGGGTGATCACGAGATGAGAGTGGAGGTATCATCGGCTTGAGGTATCCATAGAATCGAAGAGAGGGATGACGTGTTTGTATGTGTGCGCGCGCGATCGATAAAGAGTGCCGTCGAATTTGTGTGTGCCCACCTCAAAGATATAGGGTGGCTGGCCTATTGGAACGTGAGAGGGGACAAGTGCAGTTTGTCTCTGTGGCTTGGATACCTACCTACAGTGCTCAACTATCGGTGTGTGGTTGGGGGGGAGGCCTTATTAACTATAGAGGTACAATGGCTGGTATATGTGTGGAGGAGGAGAGAGGCCTACCTTATGTATTAAGGGAGATTGATCGGCATCCATGCATATGTGTGGGAGAGGAATAAGGTTGGGAGAGAGACAGAGCTAGAGTGTTGGAGGGGGTGGTAGTGGAGTTGCTTCTAACAAATGGTGGGAGAGGCTTGCTAGACAAACGGAGGGCACGCCTGCAATATCAATAAGAGAGGGGATGTATGCCTGTGTGTGCGTGTGCGTGTGAGAGACGGGTCAGGAGGCATGCACGAATGATGAGGGGGGACGATATGGCTGTGGTAAGCGCACATAACTACCACTACTAGGAAAAGGCTAATTAGTGGCGCACCTGTTTTGGCCATTAATGGCGCACTACAGGTGCGCCACTATTAATAAGCCACTAGTAACAATTACTAATGGCGCACCCTTGGTGCGCCATTAATATCCCAGATAATAGTGGCGCACCAGGCAGTGCACCATTAGTATGTCCCTTGGTGCGCCATTACTATGCCTCCCAGGGGGGCATATTTACCTTGTGCTCTGGGTTACAAATGGCGCACTACTAGACAATGCGCCACTGGTATGTTTATTGCAGTGCGCCACTAAAGCGCAGTATGGTGTGCCACTAGTATGAATATTATGATTTTTTTTCTTTTCTGATATTTGCACAGGTTACAAAATATAATACTGCACAGAATAGAGATAGCGCAACATATAAACAACAGATTTATCGAATACAAATAGAAGATTAGTCTCTGAATACAATTCATCATATTAGTCTCCGAATTTAAAAGACCAAACAAAGTTAGAACATTACAAGTCTCAAGACCGCGAGTAGCTAGTTGGTCTTCACATTACAAGTCGATATTGATCATCTAAACTACCATCACATAGAAGAGAGCTGCGGTCATCACGATTAGCATCATCGTGATGAAACTGGTCTTCATCCGGTTCCTCCTCTGCTACCTCCTCTCTCCCGCTAGATAGCACGCGTATCCAGCTTCCGCCTCCACCCTAGTGGTGTACCCTTTGTAATTGTTACCGCTGAAATGGTGAACCTGTCTCCGACACTCCTCCCAGTCGTCGTAGACTCTGGGAACCTTACCCTTGTGCACGACATACGACGGCATCTCTATGCACTAGACAAACAAAACGTTAGTAGAAATTCATAGACAATACATAAGCAATATATAAGTATGCAAGAGGAGAAAAGCAACACATAAATAGCATGATTCATGGTCCTAGTAATAAATAGCATCGATTACATACAAGTTGAACGACTGTCCAAACCAAAGAGACATACAAGTTCATTAAAGTGTAATTACAACATGAGCTAATCGATATTTCATAACTACATAGCATCACTACTTTTGACTTGACTCAGGGACCGAAGCGTGGATGAAGCCGCCGTCTTTTGTGATGGTCATGAAATTGCGATCATTGTCAGCCTGCATTTGTAGCGCTGTTTCTATCTCACTGTTGGACGGTTGATATCTGAGGTAGAACTGCCCCGAGGTACGAAGGACATCTTGATGGATGATTTCCGCGAACTCCGATTGGATGCGAAAGAATTCTTGTCTGAGGTCCGCGTCCTGGATTGCTGACAAGCGTGCGGCCCAATCTTTGAGACTATTTGGTAGCAGAAGTTGATTATGGTCCCGTACGATCGCTAAGTCTAGGTATCTGCTTATCTTCCCGGTATAACCGTAAGGAAGTTTTACTCCTACGAGGCAGGTGAAAAACTGCTCGATCTCCTCCTGACTTAGAGTGAAGCATGCAGGAGGGTAGTCATTTCCGGTCTTCTTGGCCTTTTTGCCTTTGCAACGACTTTCCGTGTCCCGCTTCGCCTCATCATCATCATCATCATCATTAGCGTGAAGCTCCTCACTGATGGCCATTGATTTCAAGTCTGCCCTTGCTTTCGGCTCATCTTTGGTCCTCTCTGGCATGCTGAGCAGGGTACCAAGCAGACTCTCGCACACGTTCTTCATGATATGCATGACATCAAGGCTGTGAGGCACATGGAGGATCTTCCAGTACGGCAAGTCCCAAAAAATAGACCTCATTTTCCATACCTTCAGCAGTGGCTCTGGTGCCTTTCGCTTCTTTCCCGGCTCTGGCGCCTTTTGCTTCTTTCTCGGAAGTGGGCAATCATTCCAATTTTTCAATAGCTCGTCCATTTCCTTGCCGCTCCTCGTACGCGGGCGTCTTCGGGGTTTGGTTTCACCATCGAGCAGATCCTTCCATTTTCTCCATGAGTCATCGTCACGAAGCCACCTTCGATGTCCCATGAACATGGTTTTCAAAGACCCGGGATCTCTATCTAGCTGGCGATACGTTGTGTCATCCATGCACCTAACACATCCAGAAAATCCATGGACCACCTGCCCTGCGACATATCCATAACCGAGATAGTCGTGCACCTTTGTGAGCAGTGCGGCTCTCATAGGGAAATATTCTTTCTCTACGGCATCCCATGTATTGGCTGGCGTTTTCCACAGCGTGTCTAGCTCCTCTTTCAGCAGCCCCAGATACAAATTGATGTCGTTCCCTGGTTGTTTCGGCCCTTCAATTAGCATACTTATGTGAATGTACTTCCTCTTCATGCACAACCAGGGGGGAAGGTTGTACATCCACACAAACACAGGCCAGGTGCTATGCGTGCTTCTCTAGCTGCCAAACGGATTGACTCCATCAATGCTCGCGCCCAACATGATGTTCCTTGGATCGTCCCCAAATTCTGGGTGGTCGAAGTTCAACGCTTGCCACTGGCTCGCATCCTTAGGGTGACTCAGCATCTTGTATTTTTTATTTATCTCCGGATCATTTCTATCATCTTCTCGCTTCTTCTCCTCCCTATCCGCGTACCAACGCAGGAGCTTTGCTAGCTTAGGGTCTGTGAAATACCGCTGCAGACGAGGAGTGATTAGAAAGTACCTCACCACTTTTCGAGGATCTTTCTTCCTCTTCTTGTATCGAGTGACGCCGCACACCGGACATATGGTAGACTCCGTGTGCTCGTCCCGATAAATGATGGAATTGTTCATGCACACATGGTATTTCATGTGTGGTAAATCCATAGGACACACAATTTTCTTCGCCTCCTCAAAACTGGTCGGGCACTTGTTCCCCTTGGGAAGACGTTCGTGCCAGAATGACATGTTCTCGTTGAAGCATGCGTCGATCATTTTGTGTTTTACCTTCATCTCCAGAGCCATGAGCATTACTTTCAGGCGGGTATCCTCGGGCCTGCATCCTTCATACAATGGAGTAACCGCATCTATATCCAGTTGATCCAGCTTGGCTTTCTCTCGGCCGACAGCTCTTGCGTTATCCGTCTGCTTGAGAAGCAGCTCTTGAATATGAGGGTCTTGCACCCAGCCCATCGATGGTCCATCGTCGTCTGCTCCGGCATCTTCATCTTCATGATCATGCCCTTCGTCTACTCCGGCATCTTCCTCTTCATCATGTCCGGCATCTTCTACATGATGACTGTGTACTGCATCTACTTCGTGATCATGTCCTGGAGATTCTTCGTCTTCTCGCCCGCCCTCGCCGCGGTTGTCTTGCTGCCCTTCCTCATTTCTTGCCCGGCCCCCATGGACGACTTCATAATCATCTTCATCACCTTGCCACCAATAGCCATCCATGAAACCACGCAAGAGCAGGTGGTCCCGCACCTGTACGGAATCCGGGTCCATAAGGCTCCTCAGCTTGCATCTTCGACACGGACATCTTATCCCCGTCTCATTCTTTTGAAGCATCTCGGCCTTCGCGGAGCTCAAAAACCTCTTCACGATGCCTTCGGTCATCGTGCGGACCATGATCTCCTGCGGGGTAGAGCCAAACGATATTTTAGAACCAAAAAAATTTGGCATGACTTTGCCTAAAAATAGGACCAAACAGAATGCATAGTGCCAAATTCTCGCCGAAATAGAAATGAATCAACATTCCGGCAAAATATTGGCAACTATTGCATTTCAAATACCGGTACCTGCGAAGACAAACATATGCAACACCACAAACATACGTAGATCTAGGCCATAAAAAGTGCATGTGCACGTTGTTGGAGGGAGAAAAAAGTAGATCTACAATATAAAGAAGCTTTCCCCTTACTTACCTATCAAAAAAGGAAATTTAACCACTTAATTTGGGTGAATCTATGGTGCAAATGAGGTTAGGATGAGGAGGAGGCAGCTGAGACAAGCTTGGCGGAGGAGGTGGAGAGAATGAAGTGGGGAAAGTGAGTGTGGTAGGTGGCTGTCCAAAATATCTAGCCGGTCTCAGGTTACTAATGGCGCACCTGTTACGTGGTGCGCCATTACTATTTTTGCAAAAAAAATATTGTTAGTAGTGGCGCACCTTGGTTGTGGTGTGCCATTACTAGTTTGAACTAGTAATGGCACACTCTACCCTGGTGTGCCATTACTAGTTTTGAAAAAAAAGTAAAAAAAAAATTAGTAGTGGCGCACAGAGTGTGTAGTGCGCCATTACTAGTTAAAACTAGTAATGGCGCACTGCGCCTTGGTGCACCATTAATAGTTTTGGAAAAATAAAAAAATTGTTAGTAATGGCGCACCAAGTGTGTGGTGCGCCATTAGTAATGAGGATACTAATGGCGCACCTGTATGTGGTGCGCCATTGCTATATAGCAGTGGCGCACCACATATATGGTGCGCCATTAATGTCCATATTAGCTATAGCCCTTTTCCTAGTAGTGTACATAGGAAGATCAATCGTCCTCTGTCAGAGAAAGGAGACACATAACTTGTGAGGTACGTCGATCGATGGGTGGGGGTAAAATAGTTAAAGTCGACCTAGGTATATGTAGTATACATGCATGTATGTGTTAGAAGCAAATAAGGCCAGGGGAGAAGGATAGGGAGAGAGAGGGATGCATCTAAGAGGTGGAGTGAGAGGCATACTACATCGAGGGGGAAGGAGTGTGCGAGTACGAGATCGATGAAAAGAGTGGTGGGAGTGAGGCATGGAAGGTGAGAAGAGAAGAGGGGAAGCTTGTGTTTGTGGTAGGCACACCTGGCTAGAGAGGCATATCGGTCGATGTGTGCCGTAAAGAAGTAGCTGGGGGGCCTACACACACCATGGGTGAACGACCTAAAGTGAAAAGACGAATTTGCGCGATGGAGCTAGAGAATGCTGAGGGATGGTGAGAGGGATGCGGGCGTGTGCATGCACGAGAGAAAGTTAGCGCTAGCTACAAAGATAAGAGGATTGTGTGGGTGTAAAAGACGAATAGAGATCATAATTCATTATAAAAAGTGAATTCGGATATTTGAAGAATTTATCATGGTGTTTTAAACCGACGCATGCGTGAATATATATAACAGTGATACACATGGTGTGGTTATGAACATGTTATACTACATACAATATATTTTATCTCCACTCTTATAAAAACAGAGGTGTTGATGATGGTGTGCCTGCCATCCTACAATATAGGCCATCCAATTTATATCTGACGGATAGGAAGGAAACTATGGCAATTTTGAAAAAGATACCCACACCCCTCTCCATATTTGCAAATAAAGCCTCCCCTTGATCATGTTGATGTTCCGTGGAACGCATGGGCATCTTGCTAGTACTACATATAATATATATAGAACATTGATTATAATTTGGGCTAATATGTGGCTTTTGCAGCTCAGGGCTAAATACTTGTCATAATGTAGGGGGCGGGGCACTATACTTTGTGTGATAAACATGGTGTACGTATGGAACATGGTTTAGATTATGAATATATAGTTAGTACATCAAATGTACTATTATTTGGAATCAACATCTAGTGTATTCAAAAGATTGAATTCGAGTTCATATAGTACACATAGTTCATACCTATCTCTATAGTAATCATGTGGTGTGTTGTTAAGGTAATACACGAATGATGGTTGAAGTTGGCAACAATCATGATTGTAGATTCTTATTGAAATAGAGAAACGAATTCAAATTCAGTTTGAATTGCAGCGGTAATATAAACATTTGGAATGCACTAAAATGTTGGTATGTGTAGTTTACATGCATCATACAGCCAGCGAAAAAATTTAATTGGACACAACATGGATCCACACTCCCTCCTTCCATCTATAGAGGGCCTAATGTGTTTTTAAGACCGCCTTTGACTATTGACAAGATTAGAGGGTGCTTGGATCCAAGGGACTTATTTTAGTCTAACTAAAAATAGTCTTTTTAAGAGGCTAAAGTTCCAAACACCCCTGACTAAAGAGGGGCTAAAACTAGTCTTGAAACTAAAATGTTTTAGTCAGGGGTACCCCTACTAAAATGTGAATTAGTTCTCTTTCTCCTCATTTAACTCCTCTCCTTTAACACGGGCAAGTTCTGGATTGGTGGGTTTGGAGGATAATAAATTCTCATTAACTTGATTTTAGTCTCTTTAGTATTTGGATCCAAGCATGGGTGAGGCTAGCAAGTTTTAGTCCCACTACTTTTAGTCATGAGACTAAAACGTATCCAAGCACCCTCTTAATAGTACATGACATGCACAATGTGAAAATTTCACACACGAATTCAACAGCGTGCTTTGCGTAAGTTGCATGTCATATATTATCGCTCTAATATTTGGTTGGTCAAATTTATCCTCGAAAAACGCATTAGGCCCTATATAGATGGATGGAGGGAGTAGCTTTGAATAGCATTTGTATAGTAAAATAGGACAAGACTCTCTCTTTGTGTGGTGTGAATAGTTTTTATTTTTCCATTTTGTTTTCGTTGAGGGAAGTGTGAATTGATTTGGTACGTACAAGTACAATATTACACGTTAGGCTTGTCCCTAAAATTCAACCCACCCCTTGTTATATCCCAAAAATTCTGATATCGTCCTCCCACAACCGGCGCCTTCACAACTCGCGCCTTGCTATCCCGAAATTACAACGCACGCGAAAACTCCCTCCAGCTGCCAAATCCCGACACGCGAAATCCCCCTTCTAACCCTGAGCCGAAAGGGCCGCTAGTTAAAACGGTGGGGGTACTTTTGTAACACACCCTACATTTTGGACAAGCGCGTCCCCAAGTCATGGTTCACCCCTCACATTGCCTCCTTTTCGCCATTCGAAATCTGGCCGCCATAACCTCTCTGCTCCAGCCGTGAAACCCCACCCTCCTCCGTCCGCCACCTCAGCGTTGCCCAGCCAGAGCCTCTTCCCCGACGATGTCGTCCATCGCAACAGCTCGACGTCCGTCATCCGCCTCCCCGGATGAGGATCCGTCGTCCATCCCGTCGTCCCGCCGGTTCAGCCGCCCCGTCCTCCACCTCCAAGGAGCTGCTCCGACAATCGCCTCGTCTATCGCGGTAGCTCCATCCCCACAACGCCGCCTTAATCTGCTCCACTAGAACCGCAACATCCTCACCGACTCCTCGGACAAAGCCGAGGCCTACTCGGCGCGACCAAAGAGGTTGTACACTCATCGCATCACACCTTCTCCTTAACTTGACCTCTCGGCACTGACGGTGCTCCATACCGCACCCCCATGGAGCGGCTACCTCGAAGCCGGTGCCGCGGGCGACGTCTCCATGGCGGCTCTCCCTAATGCGAGGCCCCTTCAGCGGCGGCGTCTATACCAACCGGATCTGCTGCTGCTGCTCCGGCTATTGCTCGCTCGCTCGCACTGCTGCTGCTCCAGCTCTCACTCGCTCGCTTGCCCAGCTACTGCTGCTCCGGCTCTCGCTCCCTCGCTCGCGCTGCTGCTGCTGCTGCCATGGCTCTCGCTCGCTCGCTCACGCCGCTGCTGCTGCTCCGGCTCTTGCTCGCTCGCTCGCGCTGCTGCTCTCCCCCTCGCTCGTGCTGCTGCTCTGCTCCAATTTAGCTACACTTCATTCGACTGAATCGACTTTTGGGTCAGTCGGTTTTCAGGGGGTGGTGGGTCTCGCCGGAGTTAAGGAAAAACCACCCGCAGCGGGGAGGGGGGCGCACCGGAGAGGTACCCCACTATCTATCTTAGGGTTCTAGGTGGGGTGCTGCTCGCCGACAGTGGGGGCAAAGTGGTGGGGCGGTGGCGTGGGGATCGTCGGAGAAAAAGCTTGGCTTGCAGGGGGTGGCTAGAGGGCTGGCCGGGGCGCCGGCGGACCGACGATGGGGAGTTGTTTTGGGGCGCCGAGGCGGCGGTGGACCGGTGGTGGGGATTTGTTTCGGGGCGGCGAGGCGGTGGCGGGAAGTTGTTTCGGGGCGGCGAGGCGGCACGGGGTTCGGCCGGTGGTGGCTGGCGGCTCAGGGGGGTGCAGGTTGAAGATGAACTGCAGGCCCTCCCTAAACTATCCCATGTGAAGTGCCTCTCTGCTACCACTGCGTTCAGTTTCGACAGTAACATTCAGATTCCACAGTAAATTTCAGTTTCGATAGTTAGTTCAGAGTCAACAGTTTTTACCTCATCTGTTGTAGTCAGGTGGTTTTTGGTGATGTAAATTTTACATCTTTCACTTTTTGGTAATGCATTTTACATTATCTATTGGAGATGCTATTAGAATCCCACTTGGGATTAACGATGTCTATCTTGTGCTGCTTTAGCCTTGATGTCTTACGGCTCACCGGAGCTGCTCCAAGGATGGAATGATCCATCACAATAGAGCAGTGCCCTAGACATCGTCTACAGATTCCTCAGATCTTCCTCCACACCTCCGATAGCCACCTCTACCTCAACTTCTTCGGCGACCAAGCCAATGATGCTGAGGTCGACACGGCTACGGCAAAGAGGTTGTACACTTGTCGAATCACTTATTACTCTACATTCATGTCGATCCATTAGGGCTATTGTGGTTCAACGGAAAAACATAGCAATAGGAAATTTTCCTATGGAACTCTACTATTCAATTATTCATGCATTTTGTTGAAAGGAATGGATCAAAACATCTACCTGGACCTACTTTTCAAAATCCTATGCATGAAAACAAGACCAAGTGCATTAGTGGAAGAATAACATTCTAACTGTACACGCTTTCATATGGTTTCACTTTATTTTGGCAATGTTTCTTTGCATTCCTCTGCTCCTCCTTTTCATGTGAACCAAACACCCAAGTTGACAGAAATCCTGTGGTCAGAAATGCTCTATTTCCCATGTGCATTCCTATCCTATTCCGGTGTTTTTCCTCATATCCCTACATTTTTAGAATCATCCAAGCCAAATGAGGCCTTACAGAATTACTTCAATTACAGGTAGGTGTCGAAGAAAACTTTGTGTGGTTTGTCCTGCTCCTGCCGTGACGTCGTCCACCTCACCTGAGCTGCTCCATCGACAGAAGCATCCATGAAACTAGATATCACGACTCCTGACCGTCTTTCGCTGCCTCAGATCTCCTTCCATGCTGCCGGCACCCACCGCAATGGCATCACCATCATCGACTTAGCAGATGAACCTGGGGAGTACACCGGTCCACAAGAGAGGTCGCACTCTTTTGTTTCTGCTTATGTTATGCATTGCTTAATATTACCTGCTACTTTATTTTCCTGTTCACCTCTTAGACTCCAATTCAGGTCCAAATTGATGGTCAAACTTGAGTTCTAAATTAGTTGTGGGGCAATATTGAGGTAGCAATGAATAGTATCTCTGTCTAATATCTGGTTCACCGAGGGTATGCATATGTTGTTCATCTTGGGCGGGAAACAAATAGTAAAGCAATCATCATCTGTTTTTATTAAATTATAAAGCAATCATTAGCCTGCTATCATTATTTTTGGATCCATCCACTGGTTGTTACAATTACTCTAGATTTCTGCATGCTCTCCTTACATAATCTCACTATAGTTTTTTGTATGCATGCCAGATATTGTACACAGTCATGCTGAACATGTAGAGAAAAAGAGAAGAGTGTTGCACGGCAATACAATGTCATGCAGACATCGCTCGATGGTGGGTTCAATGGCAAACCCTCCCCCCTCTCCAGATTGTAATCCAGAGGAAGATATCTATTCTGAGGCAGATTCAGACGCAGCTGACCACTCCTATTTACACCCAAGGTGTTTGCTCCAACTTGGCATGATGATGTTAGTCATATCATGCATATATTTCCTTGCAGTGCCTACTTTCGACATCATATATGTCATCTACTTAGTTTAGACATGTTCTGTAATGCCACCTGTTTAGTTTCAATATCATATATGGGAATTATGGAGTCTCATGTCTTTTAGCCAGCCATAATATATGTGAAATGTGCAATGCCATCATGTTTAACCAGGCATCATATATTTGAATGATATCTAGCCCATCCTTTTCTTCATTAAATTTCCATTTGATGACAATGTTTGTACATTAAACTACTCTTCCTGTGAATCTGCCATTTGAGTGGGTGATGGAAAAATCTGGAGTGAAAACAAGGCCTTCAAAGCATACATTACTACCTGTCGAAGCAGATCTCTTGCTGGGTCCCGATAGCTCCTCGGAGATGGATTCAGAGACAGATGACTAGTCATATTCCCCCACTGAGGTGTATGCTCTAACTTGGCATGGTTCTACTGCTCATATCATGCATATGGTGTCTTGCATTGCATAGTTTAGACATAATATACACAATATTCAACACCATGCCCTCCGATTAGCATATAATCACATATGTGAATTAAATCATGCGATCCTGGTTACTTAGATAACATGTATGTGAATTACGTCATGCGATCCTATTTAGTTAGTCATCATATCTTTGAATTATGTTATGCTATGCTATCTAGTTTAGATAGACATCATATATGTGAAATTATGTCATGCTATCCGTTTTAGTTAAACAATATTGTTTTAGTTAAACAATATACATGTCAATTATTTAATGCCCTCTTTTTTCCACACTATCTATTGCATCTGTCTCTCATACAATGTCTGTACATTCAATTATGTTTCCTGTTTATCAGCCATTTGAATTGGAACGGGTGATTGCCGTATCTAGTGGAGTAAAAACACGGTCTTTAAATAAAACGGTGCTACCTCTTGGTGGAGACAGCACCCCGGTTGTACATGCATGAGAACCAACCCTACCACACATAATCCAGACTCCCGCAGATTTTACCCCTACTGCGATGGACAGAGAACAAGCTTCACCCAATCTAACACCAACCCCAGCAGATAGTAACCCAGTTCCTATTGACATGGCACCATCTCCACCACAGAGCTCCCAAAAAAGAGCAGTTAGTAAGGCAGCTCCAATGCCCAAAGCGCCAGTACTACCACGGCGAACCCCAACTCCACCAGTTAGTACACCTATTCCTGTGGAGGAAGCACAACCAGCCATTCATAGTTTAGCATCTATCACATTTGATGTTGTTAAATCCTATGTGCGTATCTTCCCATCATGGAAATATTATACTGAAGATGAAGGAAAATGCCAGTTGCAGGTGTTTGTCCAGGAGTTATGTGTAAGTAATGTTATTCATGGCAATTTCTTTGCTTTGTCCCATACATTCTACCTCCATGATGGTTATAGTACAACAATTTTTCCCATTTTTCTCTATAAAGAAGGACCGATTTGGAAACTCAGGATGAGGTAACCTGTGCTAATACCTCTGCTATCTTCAAGAATGCTTGGTGGAAGTATCGGAATTACCTGAAGAAAACGTACTTCACTGGCAAAGAAACTCATCAAATTCCCTTACGTTCTCCTAAGACACATTTACTGGACAATGACTGGGAACGCCTTGTTCTTCACTGGTCCTGAACCAAGAATGTGGTAAGGTCTATGAGCTCATTTTATTTTAAGTACTATATGCTTGCGTCTTACTATACTCTGTTCATGTAGAACAAGTGCTTAAACCTGAAGAACAACTGTTCTCATTTAAGATTCCATTGCTATCGTGCATACTGCTCTGCTGTTGTATCACTGTATTTACTCATACAAACTTATTTAAATTGAACTATCCAATGGAAACTCCAATGGCACAACAGGTATGTTTACGCATGTTTCTTTAACAGGTTTTGTCTTATAAATAGCTCTATTGATTTCAATTTCAATTGTGTATACAGTTGACTTCTCATATCATGCACATTACTAGAATCATAACAGGGCCAATAGTGTTGTTGTACATGTAGACCTGTGGTACCCATCTGAAATCTTGTTGTGCCTTTTAGTTTCCCACGCTTTGTATTATTTCAGTGTTGCTTTCTCTTGAACTGATATGATTTGAACCGTGTCTCTATTTTGATTTGGCAAGACAATGCAGTGACCATAGGATATAGATATATGTTTGTTTGATGCTTTTATAATGTACTACTTGGCAATAGAAGACTTGGTAGTTTAATCTTGTCCACCTTACTAATGAACTAGTTCACCGAAATGAGTTTCATATACTAGTACATGCTAAACCTGTTATGTGTCTGCTTGTTTCTTCTTTTAGAATGCTGATAGAATATTGGGGAAGAGTGCCTTATTAAGCAATGATAAAGGAAGTAATACATATAAGGTTCGGGATCATGAGACATCCTTGTTGGTCTCCAACAAAGCTAATAAAATAGCTAAGGAAAACTATCTTGAAGACAGTGAGGCAACCCCAAAGTCCTGTCTTGGTTTACTGTTCGAGTTACTGGCCACTACCGCTTGCACAAGCTATTCAAACTCACTGTCTGAATCAGTTCGGTTTCTTGAGTCTCAACTACAAGCTGAAAGACATCGATTAGTTGTGCTGCGACAAGAAGCGGAAGGACTGCGGAAGTCCCTGGAGCATTCAGATGCATACTTTATGGTGCAATAGCAAGCGTTGGAGGATTTTAGTGCCAAACAGGACAAAGCTAATAAGCCTACTAAGCTTATTGCCAGCATGGTGGATACCCAGGATAACGTTTCTTGAGCTCTTCTCAAGTTGTTTTAGTTATGGACTTGTTTTGATGCTACGTTTATTTGCATTTGTGGCCAATTTTGACGGCCAATGTATGTAATATGCTGCTTTGTTACCTATATTTGCACTAGTGGTGAACTTTGATGCCAAGTGGATGTAATATGTGTAATAGATGTAATAGGCTAGCGTTAGTTGCTTGCTTATTTATTTCCTTATTGTCTTGTTTAGTTGTTTGCTTGTAGTCACTGCAGTTCTTTTTCCGCGTTTTAGTGGCCACAATAACCTAGTTTTGGCAACTAGGCCACAATAATCATGGCAACACACAGACTGTTGTAACCATGGGCCTCCTGCAGACCGTAGGATCCGTGGTCCTTCTATGGGCCATAGGATCCATGGGCCTTTTACGGGCCGTAGGATCCATGGACTTTCTACGAGTCGTATGATCCATGGGCCTTCTACGGGCCTTAGGATCCATTGGTCTTCTACGGGCCGTAGGATCCATGGGCCTTCTACGGGGCGTATAATCATTTCGCTAGACTTAGGTCATACTATTCATGGACCATAATGGGCCGTTAATAGACCGTATTTGATAATGCTATGAAAACTGCCCAACGGGTTAACGGGCCACAAATGGGCCGAATGTAACCACGGGCTATATTTGGCCCACAAACGAAACATGCCAGTGATGGACCATATCTAACCGAATTCTAGAAATGAGCACAAGAATAAATGGGCCCTGAGAAGGCCGAAAGATAACACGGGTTGGAAACGGCCCAATGGAATAATGGGCCGTTAAAGGGTATAAAGGGGTACACTGTTCATTGCAGGCCAGATTCACCACGGGTCGTTAAAGGGCCAAGATTTACAAATGGTCTCGTATGGGCCGAAAGACATCATGGGCCATACATGGGCTGGAAGTTACAATGGGCTGGAATCATATTGGAAGGCCCAGATGAAGCTACTGGGCTTAATTCATATAGGCCATAACGGGCCATGAGTTAGCAGACCGTCAATGGGCTATATACGAACAAGCCGTTAACAGGCTTTCCGTGGGCCGGCCCATTACCTTTTGACCAAGTAAAAGGGGTCGACCTTTTCACCGGAATGGGCCTCTGTTGGGCCGTGCCACGTGTCGACGTACCATAGGCGCCTCCTGTCCAATGAATGGATGAGATCTGTCCCGACATTGAGCCAACACGTGTTTCCTCAGGCCAATGAGAATTTTACATGTGGAAAATCCTCATTGGTCCGGGCTGTTAGCGGGTTATCGGATCCAAAACTGGACCCGATAGCTTAATGGTGTTCCATCACTGTGGATGCCACATGTCGGTTACCCTTGACGAAAGCACTCTTCCATGACGCGCGATTTTATCATCATGGAAGTGGACACTTCCATGATGATAATTTTGGTGATGTCATGGAACACTTCTACGACAGCACAGGTATGACTATCTTGATTCTGTCATAAATTTGTCATGGATGGACATGCATGACAGAAAACGTGACCTACTGTGACAAACACGTATCATCACGGAAGTGTCTTTTTTTGTAGTGGAGGTGGGCAATGGGGCATTGCATCTCAGAGGCGATAGTAGCAATGTGGTCGTCGGTGCATTGAATCAGAGTGGCCGAAAACATGGTGGAGTTGGTGTGCAGTCCGGATGCAAGGCCAAAGACATGTAGGATCTTGCGCACGGTTGCAATGTCGTGGGTGTCCGGATGGCAGAAGATAACCACATTGTCGGCGTAAAGGGATATGCTTGAAACTGCATGGCGTGTAGTCCAGTGATGAAGGAGGCCGAGGTCCACCGCTCAGAGCAGCATGGAGTTCAGAATGTCGATGACCAGAGTAAAAAGCATGGGGGACACTAGGTCGCCTTGCCGAAGGCTATGAGCATGATCAATCAGTGGTCCCGGGTGGCCATTGATGAGGACTCTCATAGAGGTCATTGATAAGATTATGGAGATCCATTCGCGCCAACGTGGCCCAAAGCCGAGATGATGCAGTATCTGTAGGAGAAAAGGTGAGGATACGCTATCAAAGGCCCACGGGATATCCAACTTGAGCAGCATGCGCACCGCCTTGAGGTGCACGAGACAAGCTGTCTGTTGCACCAAAAGATAGTTGTCATGGATGCAACGTCCCGCGATGAATGCACTTTGATTAGTGGAGACCATGGATCCCAGCCATGGTGCAAGGCCGAGGGAGAGCAGCTTTGAAGTGAGCTTGGCAAAGACGTGTATGAGACTAATAGGTCGATAGTCGAAGAGAGACTGTGCGTCCGCACATTTGGGAAGCAGCGTAAGGATGGCCTCATTGAGCTTTTGAAAGCCCCTGCCGTTCATGGCATAAAGCTTGTCGAACGCCTCACGGAAGTCATGCTTGATTGTGTCCCTACATGCAACTAGGAATTCAGAGGTGAATCCATCGTGGCCTAGCGCCTTCCCGGCCGGCAAACTCTTGACGGCGTCCCATATCTCTTCCTCGGTGAAGGGCGCATCGAGCTCGAGAAGGTCAAACTGCGGCACCCGGAGAGCGTGGAGGTCTAGGGTGATGTCGCGCTCGGAGGTGCTGCCGAGGACATCGGAGAAGTGAGCAAAGGCCACCTTGGCCATGGCATCATGGTCGGTGATGGTTTGAGAGCCAACTCGGAGGCTAGACATTAGGTTTCTTTGCTTGCGGTGTGCGGCATAAACTTTGTAGTAGGAGACGGCCGCGTCGTCGCTACGTAGCCATGAGAGGCGCACCCGCTGTCGTGCGATGGACCGCTCAAGGGAAGCGAGACCTAGGTAAGACACTTTGAGCTTGCGCCGGAGCCAAGCCTCGGGGTGGGAGAGGGGTCGAGAGTCTTGAGTGGTGTCAAGTCGTGCGATGAGCTCTCATGCCACCTTAAGCTGTAATGAGACGTTGCCAATCGAGCGGGCACTCCAGCGTTGAAGCTGCTTGGCAGTAAACTTTAGACGTGTCACGATCCGCCTGAAAGGATCGGCCTCCAGCATCACGGATGCCCAGGCCTCGGAGACCACGAGGTGAAAACCTTCCAGTTTTGGCCAAAACCTCTCAAAGTGGAATCGACGCGCCCCTGGTGGGCGGGCAACGTAGTCTACCAAGAGCGGGCAGTGGTCGGAGGCTGCGGAGGAGAGGTAGTGCAACAAGCAGTGCGAGTGAGCAATCTCCCACCCCGAGGTGCAAATGATGCGATCGTTGCGGACAAGCATCGGGGCGTCGTGCTCATTGGACCAAGTGTATCACAGGCCATGCATGTATAGATGACGGAGCTACTCGTCGGCAATAAAAACGCCTAAATCTGCTCATGATGCGACATTTGAGGTTTGATACGTCCATTTTGCATCATGTTTTCTTACTATTATTTATTATGTTTTTATCCATAATAATGCTTTGGAGTAATTCTAATGCCTTTTCTCTCATAATATGCAAGGTATACACAAAGAGGGAGAATTCTGGCAGCTGGAAATCTGAACCTGAAAAGCTACGTCAAGCTACCTATTCTGCACAACTCCAAATGAGTTGAAACTTCACGAGGATTTTTTATGGAATATTTGAGAATTATTGGAGTAAATAACTACTAGAGGGGGGCCACCAGGTGGGCACAACCTACCTGGGCGCGCCAGGGAACCCAGGCGCGCCCTGGTGGGTTGTGCTCACGCAGGCCCACCTCCGGTGCCCATCTTATGGTATATAGGTCATGTTGACCTAGAAAAAAATAAGGAGAGGACTTTCGGGACAGAGCGCTACCGCCTCGAGGCGGAACTTGGGCAGGATCCCTTTTGCCCTCCGGTGAAGAGATTCTGCCGGGGGAACATCCCTCCCGGAGGGGGAAATCATCATCATCATCACCAACAACTCTCCCATCTTGGGGAGGGCAATATCCATCAACATCTTCAACAACACCATCTCCTCTCAAACCCTAGTTCATCTCTTGTGTTCAATCTTGTTACCGGAACTATAGATTGGTGCTTGTGGGTTACTAGTAGTGTTGATTACATCTTGTAGTTGATTACTATATGGTTTATTTGGTGGAAGATTATATGTTCAGATCCAATATGCTATTTAATACTCCTCTGATCATGAGCATGCTTATCATTTGTGAGTAGTTACTTATGTTCTTGAGGTCACGGGAGAAATCATGTTGCAAGTAATCGTGTGAACTTGATATGTGTTCAATATTTTGATAGTATGTATGTTGTGATTCTGTAACACCCACAATGTGGCTATATATCCCACGTGTCGGGGCATGACTTAGAGGCATAGCCGCATGGTAGGCATGTCGCAAGAGGGGTAATCTTTACACATCCCATGTACTGAATAAGAAAGGGATAAAGAGTCGACTTACAATTGCCACTTCACACAATACATAAATATATCATATATCATCCAGAATACAATCAAGGTCCGACTACGGAACCAAAAGAAAAGAAGACAACCCCAAATGCTAGATCACCGATCGTCCCAACTGGGCTCCACTACTGATCAAAAGGAAACGAAACAATACAACGACCAAGAACTTCATCGAGCTCCCACTTGAGCTCGGTTGCGTCATCTGCACTGGTATCATCGGCACCTGCAACTGTTTGGAAGTATCTGTGAGTCACAGGGACTCAGCAATCTCACACCCTCGCGATCAAGACTATTTAAGCTTAAGTGTAGGAAAGGGGTAGTGAGGTGGAGCTGCAGCAAGCACTAGCAAATATGGTGGCTAACTTACGCAAAAGAGAGCAAGAAGAGAAGCAAAGCACGGTCGAGAAGGTAATAGTGATCAAGAAGTGATCCTGAAGCTACTTACGTTCAAGCATAACGCCAGACCGTGTTCTCTTCCCGGACTCCGCCAAAAAGAGACCATCACGGCTACACACGCGGTTGATTCATTTTAAGTAAGTTAAGTGTCAAGTTTTCTACAAACGGACATTAACAAATTCCCATCTGCCACATAACCGCGGGCACAACTTTCGTAAGTTCAAAACCCTGCAGGGGTGTCCCAACTTAGCCCATCGCAAGCTCTCACGGTCAACAAAGGATATGCCTTCTCCCGGGAAGACCCGATCAGTCTCAGAATCCCGGTTACCAGACATTTCGACAATGGTAAAACAAGACTAGCAAAGCCGCCCGATGTGCCGACATCCTGATAGGAGCTACACATATCTCGTTCTCAGGGCAACACCGGATTGTCCAAGATTCCGGTAGGCCAGCCCAGAGTTTCCCCTGGTGGCGACCGATGACTGAGAGGTTCGGACCAACACTTAGACAAGCACTGGCCGGGGGGGTTAAAATAAAGATGACCCTTGAGTCTGTAGAACCCAAGGGAAGGTGATAGGTTGTTAGGCAAATGTCAAACCAAGGTTGGGCCTTGCTAGAAGAGTTTTATTCAAAGAGAACTGTCAAGGGGTTCCCATAACACCTAACCACGTAAGGAACGCAAAATCAAGGAACATAACACCGATATGACGGAAACTAGGGCGGCAAGAGTGGAACAAAACACCAGGCCTAAGGCCGAGCCTTCCACCCTTTACCAAGTATATAGATGCATTAATTAAATAAGAGATAATAATGATATCCCAAAAATATCCATGTTCCAACATGGAACAAACTCCATCTTCACTTGCAGCTAGCAACGCTATAAGAGGGGATGAGCAAAAGCGGTAACATAGCCAAACAACAGTTTTCTAGGAAAGGTGGGTTAGAGGCTGACATGCCAAAATGGGAGGCATGATATAGCAAGTGGTAGGTATCGCGGCATAGCAATAGAGTGAACAACTAGCAAGCAAAGATAGAAGTGATTTCGAGGGTATGGCCATCTTGCCTGCAAAGTTCTCAGAGTTGACGAAAGCTTGATCCTCGAAAACGTACTCAATAGGTTCCTCAATCACGTACTCGTCTCCCGGCTCTACCCAAAGCAATAACACAAGTAAAAGGACCAACAATCAATCACGGTGCAATGTGCAAGAAACATGATGCAAAACATGGCATGACATGCGGGATGTGATATGCAATGCATATGCGTGCTCCGGAAGGAAAAGGATGAACAAGGCATCAACTTGGCAAACCAAGTGTGCCTCTGGAAAGATGAGCTGATTTCGGTCGAAATCAATATAAAGATCACCGGAAACAGATGCACGGTTTGCAAATGGCAAGCAAAATAAGAATGGCACAATTCTGCGATTAACAACACGATGCCATCTAGAATGCAACAAGAAACTAAGCTACTGCACTCCAACATAACAACAAAGCACATGTCAGTGATCTACTCAAGATGCTTGACAAAACATGAACACTGAGCTACGGCTAAATCACACAAGAGCAGGTTCAAACAAGCATGGCAAAAGTGCAAAAGATATCAGCATCACAGACTTAGTGAAAATACTAACATGCCAGAAATAACATCAGGAAGCAATGTTTAGAGCAAGCAAACAACATGCTACAGGAACATATCATAGCAATACAAGGCATAGCATGAATCTATTAAATGCATAGAACAAATGCCCCTTACTGATCATGAGCCAAAAAGGCACAGAAGATACGATGGCACCAATGTAAACCTAGCTAGTTTTATAAACAGATTCAGACTTAGCAGAAAACTGAGCGTGGCATAAACAGAGTTATGAAGGCATCTTTGAGAGCCCAAATCACTCACCACAAGGCATTACATGACAAGATAAGCATATAATCAGCAAGAAGACATGTTCATGAAGCTAACCATGGCAAGAGCAAGTGCATAGCATGCATGGATCAACTACAACAACCATGGCAAAATTGATTAACATGTAAACAATCTGCCAGGAACATTTTATAGCAAAAGTAGAGCAAGATTAAGACATGCTAGGGCACTCCATAATTGCAAACAGGGGCATGGATGGATAGACCATAACCATATGTCCAAAACATCCTTACTGAAGATACTCAAAACATGCATGGATCTCACTGTAGCATCATGTTTAGATGGCATCAAAATAACAACAGGAAAAGGACTTAGTAAAATCCTAAGTCCCGGAAATCAGCAATATCACGAAGGCTACTTTGCATGCTTGTGCTAGTCACCGCATTGATCACAAAAATACATCACAAGCACCCCCTGTAAAGATGGCATGGCATAGTTCAAAACACATGTAGAGCTCATGCCCATATGAAGTACACATCAAATGTAACAAAAATGACAGAACATCATAATCTGCTAAGCAACATGAGCAAACATTTTATAGCATTCTTGCATCAGTGATTTGGGCATCAAGATGGACTCAAACAAGCATGCCACAATGCAATTAAATGAAGAGCATCTCATGATGAACATTTTGATATATCACGTGCATGAAACGGATCAGCACACACAAAGTTATGGCATGATGAATAGTGCACTAGAATATAAATATTTTGGGACTTAGTGAAAATCTCACCCAGCGAAATCGGGACGGAGCCGTTCGGGACGGAGCGGAACAGCGCGGCAGAGGCTGTTTGGATCGGGGGCTAAGGCGATCTGGGACGACGGCGTCGAGGTCGAGGTCGACCCGGCGGCCAGGGGTCACCGACGCATCGGCGGGAGGCAGAGGAGGTCCGGCGGGGTCGCCGGTCGCCAGATCTAGGCTGCGCCGGGCCAGATCAGGGCGGAGGACGGCGGGCGGCGGCGACCCGGAGAGGCGCAGAGGCGCGGCGCGGCTGAAGTGGTCGCTGGCGTCGAGGAACTGGCGAGGCCGCTGCGGGGCGCGAGGGGCAGCAGTTCACTGGCGCGCAAAGGCGGCGGCGGTGGTGCACGAGCGCGTGGGTGGTGGTGCCCGAGGGCGGCAGTGAGGCTAGGTTGGAGGAGGCTCTCGCCGGCGGCGGGGCACGAGTCGGAGCACGGGGCAGGGCTGCGGAGGCGCGGGTGCATGCGGGCTCAAGGGTGGGCCCCGATGGGCTTCGCGGGTTCGCCCCGGGCCTGAGTGGGCCACGGCGGCGCGGGAGGCCGGATGGACGCGCTGGGGACGCGTGGCAGCAGGGGAGAGGTCGCGGGAGGCGGCTATGGCGGCGCAGGGTGGCAGCTGACCGCTAGCGCGGCGCCAAGTGGCGGCAGGGGATCTGCCGTTGCGGAAAATGAGGTGGAGACGCTGATTCGAGGAGGATGCAGCTGGAGGTTAGGGGAGAGGTATGTTTAGGCTAGGTTAGTCCAAAATGGACTAGGGGAGGGGTATATATAGCTAGTTGCTAGGGTTAGAGGAGTTTGAGGAGGGTTTTGAGCGGTATGCTCGCGATCGGGCGGCTACGGACAGAGGGGGGACTAGGTGGGCTGCAGGTGGGTCATGTAGAGTGGGTTGGGCTGAGAGGAGAGGGGGAAAAGCAGCTTGGCAAGGTTTCCAAAGACCAGAAACGTCCGACATTAGACGGGCAACGATGCCACTATAAGTTTAACGGTTGGGCTATCAAACGGACTCCAAATGGCACGAAATTTGACAAGCGGTTTACGGTGGTACCAAGGCCACTTGGCAAATCTCGGACCATTCCAAGAATGTTTAACACCCGCTCACGAAAAGAGACAAGAGTGGTGCGCCGGTGCAAGTAGGAGTGTCGGATTGCAAACGGACAACGGGGAAAATGCTCGGATGCATGAGATGAACACGTATGCAAATGAGATGCACATGATGACATGATATGAAATGCATGACATGGACAAAATGCAAAACGAAGACAAAACCCAAACATGAAGGGAAAATCATATCGCATCTCCGGAAAAGGCAAGCGTTGGAGTTACAAATATGGAAAGTTGTATCCGGGGTATTACAGATTCCCTTAGTGGTGTCATGTGAACATCGACTACATGACACTTCACCATAAGTGGGCCTAAGGGAATGCATTGTTGAGTAGCAATAGATGATGGGTTGCGAGAGTGACAGAAGCTTAAACCCCAGTTTATGTGCTATTCCGTAAGGGACTGATTGGATCCAAAAGTTTAATGCTATGGTTAGAATTTATTCTTAATACTTTTCTCGTAGTTGCGGATGCTTGCGGGAGGGTTAATCATAAGTAGGAGGTTTGTTCAAGTAAGAACGACACCTAAGCACCGGTCCACCAACATATCAAATTATCAAAGTACCGAACACGAATTAAACCAACATGATGAATGTGACTATATGAAATTCCCGTGTACCCTCAAGAATACTTTTCTTATCATAAGAGACCGTTTTGGCCTGTCCTTTGCCTCAAAAGGATTGGGCTATGTTGCTACACTTTTGTTACTACTATCGTTACTTTCTCGTTACAAATATCTTGCTATCAAACTACTCTGCTACTTACAATTTCAGCACCTGCAGACATTACCTTGCTGAAAACCAATTGTCATTTCCTTCTGCTCCTCATTGGGTTCGACACTCTTACTTATCGAAAAGAGCTACAATTGATCCCCTATACTTGTGGGTCATCAAGCCTATTTTCTGGCACTGTTGCCAGGGAGTGGAGCGACTTTGGTAAGTGGAATTTGGTAAGGAAAGATTTATATAGTGTGCTGAAATTTATTGTCACTTGTTACTATGGAAAACAATCCTTTGAGGGGTTTGTTCGGGGTATCTTCACCTCGTCCGGAACCACAATTAGTTACCCCTCAACCTACTGCACCTACTGAAAATATTGAATATGAAATTCCTTCGGGTATGATAGAACAACTGCTAGCTAATCCTTATGCAGGAGATGGAACCGAACATCCTGATATGCACTTGATATATGTAGAACAAATTTGTGGATTGTTTAAGCTTGCAGGTTTACCCAGGGATGAAGTTATGAAAAAGGTTTTCCCTTTATCTTTGAAGGGAAAAGGATTGGCATGGTATAGGCTATGCGATGACATTGGATCTTGGAATTGGAATCGTTTGAAATTGGAGTTCCACCAAAAAAATTATACTATGCATCTAGTTCATCGTGATCAGAATTATATATATAATTTTTGGCCTCATGAAGGAGAATGTATTGCTCTAGCTTGGGGGAGGCTTAAGTCAATGTTATATTCATGCCCCAATCATGAGCTCTCAAGAGAAATTATTATCCATAATTTTTATGCTCAACTTTCTCGTAATGATCAAACCATGCTTGATACTTCTTGTGCTGGTTCTTTTATGATGAAGACTATTGAATTTTGGTGGGATCTTTTGGAAAGAATAAAATGCAACTCTGAAGATTGGGAACTCGATGATGGTAAAGAGTCAGGTATTAAACTTAAGTATGATTGTGTTAAATCTTTTATGGATACTAATGCTTTTCAAAAGTTTAGCACTAAATATGGACTTGACTCTAAGATAGTAGCCTCCATTTGTGAATCATTTGCTACTCATGTTGAACTCCCTAAAGAGAAGTGGTTTAAATATCGCCCACCTATTAAAGAAGAAACTAAAGAACCGGTACCGATTAAAGAAGAAACTATACTTTATAATGTAGATCCAGTTGTTCCTTTTGCTTATATAGAGAAACCACCTTTCCCTATTAGGATAAAGGAACATGCTAAAGTTTCAGCTGTGGTTAACAAAAGCTATGTTAGAACAACTAAACCTGATGAACAAATAAAAGTAGAACCTAATATTGTTATGGTTAAAGATCTCTTGGAAGAAGATATGGATGGTCATGTTATTTACTTCTATGAAGAAGCTGCTAGAATTGCCAAACCTGATAAAAAATATAAACATAGACTTGTTGTTGGCATGCCTGTCATCCCAGTTAAAATAGGAGATCACTGTTATGATGGTTTATGTGACATAGGTGCTAGTGTGAGTGCTATTCCCTACACCTTATATCAAGAAATTATGAATGACATAGCACCCGCAGAAATAGAAGACATAGATGTTCCTATTAAACTTGCTAATAGAGACATATCACCGATTGGGATTGTTAGAGATGTTGAAGTCTTGTGTGGGAAAATTAAATACCCTACTGATTTTCTTGTTCTTGGTTCCCCACAAGATGAATTTTGTCTCATTATCTTTGGTAGACCTTTCTTGAACACCATTAATGCTAGAATAGATTGTGAGAAGCAAACTGTCGGTGTTAGTTTTGGTGACGAGTCCCATGAATTTAATTTTTCCAAGATTAGTAGAAAGCTTCATGAAAAAGAATTGCTTAGTAAGGATGAATTAATTGGTCTTGCTTCTATTTTTGTACTACCTACTGATCCTCTAGAACAATATTTGCTAGACCATGAAAATGATTTACATATGCATGGAAGAAATGAAATAGATAAAATTTTGTTTGAACAACATCCTCTGCTTAAACACAATTTGCCTATTGAAACTCTAGGAGGTCCTCCTCCACCTCAAGGTGATCCCGTGATTGAATTAAAACAATTGCCAGACACTTTGAAATATGCTTATCTTGATGAAAAGAAGATATATCTTGTTATTATTAGTGCTAACCTTTCAGGACATGAAGAAGAAAGATTATTAAAAGTTCTAAGGAAGCACCGAGCTGCTATTGGATATACTCTTGATGATTTAAAGGGCATTGGTCCCACTCTATGTCAGCACAAAATTAATATGGAAACTGATGCTAAACCCGTTGTTGATCACCAACGTTGGTTAAAACTGAAGATGAAAGAAGTGGTAAGAACGGAAATATTAAAACTTCTGGAAGCTGGTATAATCTATCATGTAGCTGATAGTAGATGGGTAAGTCATGTTCATTGTATCCCTATGAAAGGAGGTATTACTATTGTTCCTAATGATAAGAATGAACTTATTCCACAAAGAATTGTTAGAAGCTATAGAATGGTAATTGATTTTAGAAAATTAAACAAAGCAACTAGAAAAAGATCATTACACTCTGCCTTTTATTGATCAAATGCTTGAAAGATTATCTAAGCACACACATATTTTCTTCCTTGATGGATATTCTGGTTTTTCACAAATATGTGTTTCTCAACCTGATCAAGAAAAGACCACTTTTACTTGTCCCTTTGGAACATATGCTTATAGACGTATGCCTTTCGGTTTATGCAATGCACCTGCTACCTTTCAAAGATGTATGACCGCTATATTCTCTGACTTTTGTGAAAATATTGTTGAGGTTTCCATGGATGACTTTTCTGTTCATGGGAAGTCTTTCAATGATTGTTTAAGCAATCTTGATCGAGTTTTGCAGAGATGTGAACAAACAAATCTTGTCTAGAATTAGGAGAAGTGCCACTTTATGGTTAATGAAGGCATTGTCTTGGGCCATAAAATTTCTGAAAGGGGTATTGAAGTGGACAAAGCAAATGTTGATGCAATTGAGAAAATGCCATGTCCTAAAGATATAAAAGGTATTTGTAGTTTCTTAGGTCATGCTGGTTTCTGTAGGAGATTTATCAAAGACTTTCGAAAACTTTCTAGGCCTCTCACTAGTCTCTTGCAAAAGGATATTCCTTTTGTTTTTGATGATGATTGTTTAGAAGCCTTTGAAACACTCAAGAAAGCCTTAATTTTTGCACCTATTGTTCAACCACCTGATTGGAACTTGCCTTTTGAAATTGTGTGTGATGCTAGTGATTATGCTGTTGGTGCTGTTCTAGGACAAAGAGTTAATAAGAAATTGAATGTTATTCATTATGCTAGTGAAACTCTAGACAGTGCTCAAAGAAATTATGCTACTATTGAAAAAGAATTCTTAGCAGTTGTGTTTGCTTGTGATAAATTTAGACCTTATATTGTTGATTCCAAAGTAACTATTCACACAGACCATGCTGCTATTAAATATCTTATGGAAAAGAAAGATGCTAAACCTGGACTTATTCGGTGGGTTCTCTTATTATAAGAATTTGATTTACATATCATTGATAGAAAAGGAGTTGAGAACCCAGTAGCTGATAATTTATCTAGGCTTGAAAATGTGCTTGATGACCCTCTCACTACCTATTGGGGATATAGCTATCAGTTATAACCCGTCCAGGAGGGGCCGGGTCAGCCCCAATGGCGGGTCACAAAGGAAGCCCAGAAAACAGTCAAGACGATAGTTTATTAAAGTCTATAGAAGGCCTAAGCCCAGAGGTGGCTTAAGGCCCAATACTGTAAACTGCCATATGTAAGGAAAGACTTGTAAGGAAAGGCATGTAAAAGAAGTCACCGAGCCGGACATGCTTTATAAGCCGGCCGGGACTCTGTAGGCCGCCAGGCGTCAACCCGTATATATAAGGGGACGACCCGGTGGCGGTTGAGGGCAAGAAACAAGAGATAAATAACCAAGCCGACGAACTAGCCTCTTGGTTATCGAAACCCCAGCAATATCAACACAACTAGACGTAGGCTTTTACCTTCATTGTAAGGGGCCGAACTAGTATAAAACCTCTCATGTTCTTTGTCCCGATTAACCCCTTTAAGCTTCCTAGTTGCGATGGCCCTACGACTAAGTCCTTCTGCTAGGACATCTGCCGTGACAATTCCACGACAGTTGGCGCCCACCGTGGGGCCAGCGCACGATGGATTTGAGTTATTGAAGGGCAACTTAAAAGGGCTCAAAGGATACGTTGCGGGCCGAATGACCAAGAGTCGTTGTGGCAAGCTCTACATCCACGACGAAGGCTGGGGCCCCGAGGCCGGCTCAATTGAGTATGGGTACCGGATCCCCTTCGGCGGGATTCATGTCTTCATCGGCCGGATCGGTGAATCAGGCCCTGAGCCGGACATCTGCACCAACATCATTGAGACGACTCAGCATGCGAGACCTGCCCAGGCTCGACCCGCCGTAAACCGTGCTTTTGTGGGTTGCATCCATGGAGGTGAATACTCAGAAGGTTCAGTGGATGGCGGTGAGGCGACCATATGTTCGGACACTACGTCATCAACAGGCGAGACAGACTCGTTGTATCAGCTGTAGGAGGGCATGCTTGGGGACTGTTCCAATGGCAGCAGTATTCCGGACCCCTTTGAGCCGCCAAATCGAGATGGAGTTTTCATGGCAGGCACCCAGCCCGGGCAGAACTCCATGGCTGCGGCAGCGATGACCATCGGGTCAGCAGCGGCCGGGTCAGGAGACCCCGCGCGCTCCCCGGCTCAGATACTAATGGACCTCACTGATAAGCTGACGACCCTGTTGACTGCCGTGGTGGAACCGGCGGATAAAGTTCAGCATGATGCGGAGGTGGCACAGGTGCGCGAAGAGATGGCATAGGCCAAGGAAAACTTAGTGGCTAAAAAGGTCAGGATGGCCGCAGAGCGGGCGGTTTTGGACACTTGCGCTCAGTAGCTTCAAGCAGAAACTTTCCGGCTCTCGGTGGATCTGAACGCGTCAAACGAGGTCATGAGGAGAAGGCACCAGAAAACTCAATCACATCTACCTCTGACGCTCGATCCTAGGAACCTTTTCCATACACCTGGGGCCGGTCCAAGTAATCCGCCGGAGGCAAATCGGATCACGACACCCGGAGCACCGGTTCAGCCACGGGCCATGGAACTGCCTCGCATGCATACCGCTCCGCCTCATTATGCGCCAACCCCGCCGGGTCACTTCTCCAATCCTTTGGAAAACCTCATTGCTGCGTCGGCTCGTTTGGCGGCTCTCCCAATGGAAGGCGACTCTCCGACAGCAGTCAAGACACGAAGGGTGAGGGAGCTTCTTCAAACAGCTCTGGCATAGCAGGATGCGTACTCTTACAGTCGAGACATAATCCATTCAACCCCTCGCCCGAGCCGGAGACCGAGCTATAGCAGGCATATGGACTCAGCTGAGATGTCAAGCAACGCTCAACACCGCAACCAGCCGTGCAGGCATGAGCCAGTGCAGGCGGGAGCCCTTAACTTATCGGATCAGGAGAGGATTTGACAAGAGGCTGAGCGTGCGATTCAACTAGCAGCTGCGCAAGCGGCTCATCAGACTTTTCTGGCTTATCCAGCAACCTCCGTTGAGGCAGGAGTAGCCACAAGGACCGGAGGCATTCCTTGCTTGGTGGCGGCTATATGTAATGAACGCTTACCTAAGGACTTCAAGGGACCTCGTAAAGTGCCTAACTACACGGCCGATTTGCAGCCTGGGGCATGGATTGAGAGTTACGAGATGGCAATGGAGCTTTTGGAGGTCAGCGATGCAGCGATGGCTAAGTACTTCACCATGATGTTGGATGGAACGGCTCGCACTTGGTTGAAAGGGTTGCCACCCAATTCCATCGACTCATGGGCGGAGTTGAAGGCCTGGTTCATTCAAAATTTCAAGGACACATGTAAGCAACCTATGTCAATCGTGGACCTGACTAATTGTAAACAAGAGGAAGGTGAGTCCACAACCCATTGGGTGCGCCAGGTGAAGGAGATAATTCATTCATCTGATAAGATGGATGCCGACTCGACAATCTTAATGTTGGAGAAAAATTGCCGTTTTGAACCTTTGAAGCAAAAGCTGGGGTGGCTTAAATGTGACTGCAATGACATGGGCGAGTTGATGGCGGCTCTCGTCAAGTATGCTCATTCTGATAGTACCAAGGACCCTGTGTCTGATGAAGAAAAGAAAGGGAAGGGAAAAAAGAACAGCAACGGCAAGGGTCACCAGCATAACCCGTCAAATCAAGGAGGTAATAAAACGTAAGACTGACGAATTTGTGGCTAACACCAATGCGCAGGGCAACAATCAACGGCGCAAGGGTAGGCAACCCCCTCGGTCGGGCGGGTCAGGTCCCACCCTTGAGCAACTATTGAATGAACCTTGTCCAAGACACGGCACCCGAGAGAAGCCAGCCACCCATCTGTGGTAGGACTGTACAATCATGAAGGCGTTTAAAAATTCAAATGCATTTGATGGAGGTCACGGCCCTAGCGGCGGTTCAGGTGGAGGCGGCTTTCATGTCCCAGGCGCCGGTTCAGGTGGAGACAGTTTTCACGGTTAAGGTCATACGGGTAACCAAGGAGGTTATAATCCACAGCCTAGTCAAGGTAATCAGCAGCAATAGTCCGGATATCAGAGCAACCCAAAACAGTTGAATAGTGGGCAATATCATGTGTTTACCACTAGCTTGTGCAAGAGGGACCAGAAGCTTCACAAGAGGGCTGTCAATGTCGTTGAACCGGCGATTCCATGTTACTTACGGTGGTCAGAACAGCCTATTGTGTGGAGTAGAGAGGATCATCCTCCCCGGGTTGATAATCTGGGTCACTTGGTCTTGGTAGTAGCACCTCAGGTTGGTGGATATAAATTCACTAAAGTACTCATGGATGGAGGCAGTAGAATCAACATCCTCTACTATGAGACGTTTCGTCAGATGGGGTTGACTGATAAGAGTCTTAAGCTATCCAACACTGTTTTTCACGGTGTGGTACCTGGCAAGTCGGCATACCCAGTTGGCAAGATTGAACTGGAAGTAGCCTTTGGGGATGAATATGATTCCAGAGCGGAGAAATTAACCTTTGAGGTGGTTAAGATCAAAAGCCCATATCATGCTTTGTTTGGACGGCCGGCTTACGCCAAGTTCATGGCTCGGCCGTGTTATGTGTATCTGCAGCTCAAGATGTTGGGTTATATGGGCACCATTACAGTACATGGAAGCCGGAAAATAGCCCTGGAGTGTGAAGAAGGAGATGATGCATATGCTGAGTCTGTTTGTGCAATAGAGGAGCTAAAGTTTTATAAAGATAATGTTGACCCGGCAGACATGACGTCTTTAAAGAAGCCAACAACGGAGCATGAACCGGTGTTGAAATTCAAGTCAGCTGATGACACCAAGACGGTTGATTTTGTGCCCAATGACTCATCCAAGCAGTTCATCATCAGTGCCAACTTGGATCCAAAATAGGAAAGCGCGCTCATCGAGTTCATCCATGAGAACCGGGACATCTTTGCATGGAAACCTTCTGACATGCCGGGTGTCCCGAGAGAACTCGCTGAGCACACTCTCAATATTGATCCAAGGTTTAAGCCGCTCAGGAAATTTCTCTGACGATTCAACGAGGAAAGGCGCAAGGCCATTGGAGAAGAGGTTCTCGGCTATTGGCGGCCGGGTTCATTGTGGAAGTCTTTCACCCAGAATGGTTGGCCAACCCGGTGCTTGTACTAAAAAAGAATGGCACCTGGCGTATGTGTGTGGATTACACCAATTTAAACAAGGCTTGTCCGGCTGACCCTTTTGCTGTCCCCCGTATTGATCAGATCATCGATGCTACGACGGGTTGCGCATGTTTGAGTTTTCTGGATGCTTATTCAGGTTATCATTGGATCAAGATGGCAGTCAAGGACCAGGAAAAGACAGCTTTCAACACTTCGTTTGGAGCCTTCTGCTCTGTGTCTATGCCCTTCGGGCTCAAGAGTGCCCAGACAACTTATCAATAGTGTATGCAGACTTGCCTTCACAATCATATTGGGCGTAATGTTCATGCTTATGTGGATGATATAGTGGTAAAGTCCAGGAAAGAAGAAACCTTGGTCACAGATCTGAAAGAGACCTTTGATAACCTCCAGGTCTACAAAATGATGCTTAACCCGGCCAAGTGTATTTTTGGAGTCCCAGCTGGAAAGCTTTTGGGTTGTTTGGTGTCCAACCGAGGTATTGAAGCTAACCCGGAGAAGATTAAGGCAATCACATCCCTGGCCAAACCAACATGCATTAATGACGTTCAATAGCTGGCGGGTCGTGTTGCTGCTTTGAGCCGGTTCAGAAGCCGGTTAGGGGAGAAGGCGATGCCTTTGTATCAGATGATGAAGAAAACGGATGATTTCGTTTGGAGCGATGCTACAAAATCTGCTTTTGAGGATCTGAAGAAACAACTTGTTGAGCCGCTGGTCCTTGCTGCTCCAGTTGAGAAAGAGCCGGTATTGTTATACGTAGCCGCCAACTCACGAGCTGTTAGTGTGGCAATTGTGGTGGAACGTAAGGAGGTTGGCAAGGAACATCCGGTTCAACAGCCAGTTTACTACGTCAGTGAGGTGTTGATTGAATCTAAACAAAGATATCCACATTGGTAGAAACTCGTGTATGGGGTGTTCATGGTGAGCCGGAAGCTCAAACATTACTTTCAGGGTCACCCAATCACTGTGGTTAGCTCTTCTCCTTTGGGAGACATCATTCAAAATAGAGAAGCCACTGGACGAGTCGCCAAGTGGGCCATTGAGCTTGGGTCTCATGGGTTGAAGTATGTACCACATACTGTGATCAAATCTCAAGCACTGGTTGACTTTATTAATGACTAGACAGAGATGCAGATGCCGAGGAGAAACCAGACAACACATATTGGAATATTCACTTTGATGGGTCCAGACAGTTGGAAGGCTCGGGGGCTGGAGTTGTTTTAACCTCCCCTCGAGGTGACAAATTTTGTTATGTGTTGCGGCTGATGTTTCCTTGCACTAACAACGCAGCGGAATATGAAGCGTTGCTCCATGGTCTTCGAATGGCTAAAGAGATGAGCCTGAGCCGGGTCCGGTGTCTTGGCGACTCAGATTTGTTGGCTCAACAGGTGTCAGGCAAGTGGGATTCCAAAGATCCACTCATGGTGGCTTATCGCCGTGAAGTTGATGATGTTGCAGGGCATTTTAAAGGTTATCAGGTGGAGCACATTGACCATAGGAAGTGCGAAGCGGCTGATGCTTTATGTCGGTTGGGATCTCGGTGTAAGGTGGTGCCACCTAACACCTTTTTGGATATTTTGCATAACCCGTCTGTTAGGTTACCTACAGAAGAAGATCTAGCCGTTCCTGACCCGGAGGCGCAGTTGGTGCCGGCTCTTCACGTCATCCCAGATTGGACAGTGCCGTTCTTGGCTTACATGACCCAGGGCAAGCTGCCAGCGGATGAGACCCTGCCCGACAGATAAACCGACGGTCTAAGTCAATGACGATTTCTGACGGAGAACTATACCATCACAACATCTCTAGAGCGTTTCAGCGGTGTGTTTCCCCTGAAGAAGGCCAAGAAATACTTCATGGGATCCATGAAGGCGATTGTGGTCATCACGCCGGGTCAAAATCTCTGGTGGCCAAAGCTTTTCGTCATGGTTTTTACTGGTTGACGGCTCACGCTGATGCAGAAGATCTAGTCAGTAGATGTGATGGATGTCAAAAATTTGCATGACAGGCACATGTGCCGGCTCAAGAGCTGCGGATGATTCCAATCACTTGGCCGTTTGCGGTCTGGGGGCTTGACATGGTTGGACCTTTGAAAAGGTCTAAGGATAAAAAGACACATATTTTAGTGGCAGTTGACAAATTCACAAAGTGGGTTGAGGCAGAACCAGTGAGTAAGTGTGATGCGGCCACAGCGGTTCAGTTCATGAAAAAGGTGATCTTCCGTTTTGGTTTTCCACACAGTATTATCACTGACAATGGCACTAATCTATTCCAAGGGGCTATGGAGGAGTTCTGTCAGTGCGAGCATATCCGGCTCTATGTTTCTTCTGTAGCTCATCCTCAATACAATGGTCAGGTTGGGAGAGCAAATCAGGAAATATTAAAAGGTTTCAAGCCCCGGCTGTTGGGGAACATAGTAATTTCAAAAAAATTCCTATGCACACGCAAGATCATGGTGATGCATAGCAACGAGAGGGGAGAGTGTTGTCCACGTACCCTCGTAGATCGAAAGCGGAAGCGTTAGCACAACGCGGTTGATGTAATCGTATGTCTTCACGATCTGACCGATCAAGTACCGAACGTACGACACCTCCGAGTTCAGCACACGTTCAGCCCGATGACGTCCCTCTAACTCCTATCCAGCCAAGTGTTAAGGGAGAGCTTCGTCAGCACGACAGCGTGGTGACGATGTTGATGTTCTACCGACGCAGGGCTTCGCCTAAGCACGACTACAGTAATATCGAGGTGGACTATGGTGGAGGGGGGCACCGCACACGGCTAAAAGATCAAACGATCAATTGTTGTGTCTATGGGGTGCTCCCCTGCCCCTGTATATAAAAGAGCAAGGGGGGGTGCAGCCGGCCAGGGAGGAGGCGCGCCAGGAGGAGTCCTACTCCCACCGGTAGTAGGACTCCCCCCCCCCTTTCCTAGTTGGATTAGGACTTGGGAGGGGGAAAGAGTGGAGGAGAAGAAGGAAGGGGGGGCGCCGCCCCCCTCTCCTTGTCCTTTTCGGACTGGGGGAGAGGGGCACGCGGCCCAGCCCTAGCCGCCTCTCCTCTCTTCCACCTAGGCCCACTAAGGTCCATTAAGTCCCCGGGGGGTTCCGGTAATCTCCCGGTACTCCGGTAAAATCCCGATTTCACCCGGAACACTTCCGATATCCAAACATAGGCTTCCAATATATAAATCTTCATGTCTCGACCATTTCGAGACTCCTCGTCATGTCCGTCATCACATCCGGAACTCCGAACAACCTTCGGTACATCAAAACATATAACTCATAATATAACTGTCATCGAAATGTTAAGCGTGCGGACCCTATGGGTTCGAGAACTATGTAGACATGACCGAGACACGTCTCCGGTCAATAACCAATAGAGGAACCTGGATGCTCATATTGGCTCCCACATATTCTACGAAGATCTTTTATCGGTCAAACCGCATAACAACATACGTTGTTCCCTTTGTCATCGGTATGTTACTTGCCCGAGATTCGATCGTCGCTATCTCAATACCTAGTTCAATCTCGCTACCGGCAAGTCTCTTTACTCATTCCGTAATACATCATCCCACAACTAAATCATTAGTTGCAATGCTTGCAAGGCTTAAGCCATGTGCATTACCAAGAGGGCCAAGAGATACCTCTCCAACAATCGGAGTGACAAATCCTAATCGCGAAATACACCAACCCAACAAGTACCTTTGGAGACACCTGTAGAGCACCTTTATAATCACCCAGTTACGTTGTGATGTTTGGTAGCACACAAAGTGTTCCTCCAGTAAATGGGAGTTGCATAATCTCATAGTCATAGGAACATGTATAAGTCATGAAGAAAGCAATAGCAACATACTACACGATCGGGTGCTAAGCTAACGGAATGGGTCATGTCAATCACATCATTATCCTAATGATGTGACCCTGTTAATCAAATGACAACTCATGTCCATGGTTAGGAAACAGAACCATCTTTGATCAATGAGCTAGTCAAGTAGAAGCATACTAGTGACAACCTGTTTGTCTATGTATTCACACATGTATTATGTTTCCGGTTAATACAATTCTAGCATGAATAATAAACATTTATCATGATATAAGGAAATAAATAATAACTTTATTAATACCTCTAGGGCATATTTCCTTCAGTCTCCCACTTGCACTAGAGTCAATAATCTAGATTACACAATAATGATTCTAACATCCATGGAGCCTTGGTGTTGATCATGTTTTTCTCGTGGAAGAGGCTTAGTCAACGGGTTTGCAACATTTAGATCCGTATGTATCTTGCACATTTATATGTCTCCCACCTGGACTAGATCCCGGATGGAATTGAAGCGTCTCTTGATATGCTTGGTTCTCTTATGAAATTTGGCTTCCTTCGCCAAGGCAATTGCACCAGTATTGTCACAAAAGATTTTCATTGGACCCGATGCACTAGGTATGACACCTAGATCGGATATGAACTCCTTCATCCAGACTCCTTCATTTGATGCTTTCGAAGTAGCTATGTACTCCGCTTCACATGTAGATCCCGCCATAATGCTTTGTTTAGAACTGCACCAACTGACAGCTCCACCGTTCAATGTAAACATGTATCCGGTTTGCGATTTAGAATCGTTCGGATCAGTGTCAAAGCTTGCATCAATGTAACTGTTTACGATGAACTCTTTGTCACCTCCATAAACGAGAAACATATCCTTAGTCCTTTTCAGGTATTTCAGGATGTTCTTGACCGCTATCCAGTGATCCACTCCTGGATTACTTTGGTACCTCCCTGCTAGACTTATAGCAAGGCATACATCAGGTATGGTACACAGCATTGCATACATGATAGAGCCTACGGCTGAAGCATAGGGAACATCTTTCATTTTCTCTCTATCTTCTGAAGTGGTCGGGCATTGAGTCTTACTCAACTTCACACCTTGTAACACAGGCAAGAACCCTATCTTTGCTTGATCCATTTTGAACTTCTTCAAAACTTTGTCAAGGTATATGCTTTGTGAAAGTCCAATTAAGCGTCTTGTTCTATCTCTATAGATCTTGATGCCCAATATGTAAGCAGCTTCACCGAGGTCTTTCATTGAAAAACTCTTATTCAAGTATCCCTTTATGCTATCCAGAAATTCTATATCATTTCCAATCAGCAATATGTCATCCACATATAATATCAGAAATGCCACAGAGCTCCCACTCGCTTTCTTGTAAATACATGCTTCTCCAAAAGTCTGTATAAAACCAAATGCTTTGATCACACTATCAGAGCGTTTATTCCAACTCCGAGAGGCTTGCACCAGTCCATAAATGGATCGCTGGAGCTTGCACACTTTGTTAGCCCCCTTTGGATCGACAAAACCTTCCGGTTGCATCATATACAACTCTTCTTCCAGAAATCCATTCAGGAATGCAGTTTTGACATCCACTTGCCAAATTTCATAATCATAAAATGCGGCAATTGCTAACATGATTTGGACATACTTAAGCATCGCTACGGGTGAGAAAGTCTCATCGTAGTCAATCCCTTGAACTTGTCAAAATCCTTTCACAACAAGTCGAGCTTTGTAGACAGTAACATTACCGTCAGCGTCAGTCTTCTTCTTGAAGATCCATTTATTCTCAATTGCTTGCCGATCATCGGGCAAGTCAACCAAAGTCCATACTTTGTTCTCATACATGGATCCCATCTCAGATTTCATGGCCTCAAGCCATTTTGCGGAATCTAGGCTCACCATCGCTTCTTCATAGTTCGTAGGTTCATCATGATCTAGTAGCATGACTTCCAGAACAGGATTACCGTACCACTCTGGTGAGGATCTTACTCTGATTAATCTACGAGGTTCAGTAGTAACTTGATCTGAAGTTCCATGATCATCATCATTAACTTCCTCACTAATTGGTGTAGGCATCACAAAAACCGGTTTCTATGATGAACTACTTTCCAATAGAGGAGCAGGTATAGTTACCTCATCAAGTTCCTCTTTCCTCCCACTCACTTCTTTCGAGAGAAACTCCTTCTCTAGAAAGCATCCATTCTTAGCAACGAATGTCTTTCCTTCGGATCTATGATAGAAGGTGTACCTAACAGTCTCCTTTGGGTATCCTATGAAGACACATTTCTCCGATTTGGGTTCGAGCTTATCAGGTTGAAGCTTTTTCACATAAGCATCGCAGCTCCAAACTTTCAGAAACGACAACTTTGGTTTCTTGCCAAACCATAGTCCATAAGGCGCCGTCTCAATGGATTTCGATGGTGCCCTATTTAATGTGAATGTGGTTGTCTCTAAAGCATAACCCAAAAATGATAGTGGTAAATCTGTAAGAGACATCATAGATCGCACCATATCTAGTAAAGTACGATTACGACGTTCAGACACACCATTACGCTGTGGTTTTCCGGGTGGCGTGAGTTGCGAAACTATTCCGTATTGTTTAAAATGTAGACCAAACTCGTAACTCAAATATTCTCCTCCAAGATCAGATCGTAGAAACTTTATTTTCTTGTTACGATGATTTTCAACTTCACTCTGAAATTCTTTGAACTTTTCGAATGTTTCAGACTTATGCTTCATTAAGTAGATATACCCATATCTGCTTAAATCATCTGTGAAGGTGAGAAAATAACGATATCCGCCACAAGCCTCAACATTCATCGGACCACATACATCTGTATGTATGATTTCCAACAAATCTGTTGCTCTCTCCATAGTTCTGGAGAACGTCGTTTTAGTCATCTTGCCCATGAGGCACGGTTCGCAAGTACCAAGTGATTCATAATCAAGTGGTTCCAAAAGTCCATCAGTATGGAGTTTCTTCATGCACTTTACATCGATATGACCTAAACGGCAGTGCCACAAATAAGTTGCACTATCATTATCAACTCTGCATCTTTTGGCTTAAACATTATGAATATGTGTATCACTACTATCGAGATTCAACAAAAATAGACCACTCTTCAAGGGTGCATGACCATAAAAGATATTACTCATATAAATAGAACAACCATTATTCTCTGATTTAAATGAATAACTGTCTCGCATCAAACAAGATCCAGATATAATGTTCATGCTCAACGCTGGCACCAAATAACAATTATTTAGGTCTAATACTAATCCCGAAGGTAGATGTAGAGGTAGCGTGCCGACCGCGATCACATCGACTTTGGATCCATTTCCCACGCGCATTGTCACCTCATCCTTTGCCAGTGTTCGCTTAATCCATAGTCCCTGTTTTGAGTTGCAAATATTAGCAACATAACCAGTATCAAATACCCAGGTGCTACTACGAGCTCTAGTAAGGTACACATCTATAACATGTATATCACATATACCTTTGTTCACCTTGCCATCCTTCTTATCCGCCAAATACTTGGGGCAGTTCCGCTTCCAGTGACCAGTCTGCTTGCAGTAGAAGCACTCAGTTTCAGGTTTAGGTCCAGACATGGGTTTCTTCTCCTGAGTAGCAACTGGCTTGTTGTTCTTCTTGAAGTTCCCCTTCTTCCCTTTACCTTTTTTCTTGAAACTGGTGGTCTTCTTGACCATCAACACTTGATGCTCCTTCTTGATTTCTACCTCCACTACCTTTAGCATTGCGAAGAGCTCGGGAATTGTCTTATCCATCCCTTGCATATTATAGTTCATCAGGAAGCTCTTTTAGCTTGGTGGCAGTGATTGTAGAACTCCGTCAATGACACTATCAACCGGAAGATTAACTCCCAGCTGAGTTAAGTGATTATGGTACCCAGACATTCTGAGTGCATGTTCACAGACAGAACTATTCTCCTCCATCTTGTAGTTGTAAAACTTATTGGAGACTTCATATCTCTCAATCCAGGCATTTGCTTGAAATATTAACTTCAACTCCTGGAACATCTCATATGCTCCATGACGTTCAAAACGTCGTTGAAGTCCCGGCTCTAAGCTGTAAAGCATGGCACACTGAACTATCGAGTAGTCATCAACACGTGACTGCCAGGCATTCACAATGTCTACAGTTGCTGGCTCAGGTGGTACACCCAGCGGTGCTTCCAGGACATAACTCTTCTATGCAGCAATGAGGATAATCCTCAAGTTACGGACCTAGTCCGTGTAATTGCTATCATCATCTTTCAACTTTGCTTTCTCAAGGAACGCATTAAAATTCAACGGAACAACAGCACGGGCCATCTATCTACAATCAAACATAGACAAGCAAGATACTATCAGGTACTAAGTTCATGATAAATTTAAGTTCAATTAATCATATTACTTCAGAACTCCCACTTAGAAAGACATCCCTCTAATCTTCTAAGTGATCACGTGATCCAAATCAACTAAACCATAACCAATCATCACGTGAAATGGAGTAGTTTTCAATGGTGAACATCACTATGTTGATCATATCTACTATATGATTCACGCTCGACCTTTCGGTCTCAGTGTTTCGAGGCCATATCTGCATATGCTAGGCTCGTCAAGTTTAACCTGAGTATTCTGCGTGTGCAAAACTGGCATGCACCCGTTTTAGATGGATGTAGAGCTTATCACACCCGATCATCGCGTGGTGTCTGGGCACGACGAACTTTGGCAACGGTGCATACTCAGGGAGAACACTTTTTATCTTGAAATTTAGTGAGAGATCATCTTATAATGCTACCGTCAATCAAAGCAAGATAAGATGCATAAACGGTAAACATCACATGCAATCAATATAAGTGATATGATATGGCCATCATCATCTTGTGCTTGTGATCTCCATCTCCGCAGCATCGTCATGATCACCATCGTCACTGGCGCGACACCTTGATCTCCATCGTAGCATCGTTGTCGTCTCGCCAATCTTATGCTTCTACGACTATCGCTACCGCTTAGTGATAAAGTAAAGCATTACAGGGCGATTGCATTGCATACAATAAAGCGACAACCATATGGCTCCCGCCAGTTGTCGATAACTCGGTTACAAAACATGATCATCTCATACGATAAAATTTAGCATCATGTCTTGACCATATCACATCACAACATGCCCTGGAAAAACAAGTTAGACGTCCTCTACTTTGTTGTTGCAAGGTTTACGTGGCTGCTACGGGCTTAGCAAGAATCGTTCTTACCTACGCATCAAAACCAAAACGATAGTTTGTCAAGTTGGTGTTGTTTTAACCTTCGCAAGGACCGGGCGCTGCCACACTCGGTTCAACTAAAGTTGGAGAAACTGACACCCGCCAGCCACTTGTGTGCAAAGCACGTCGGCAGAACCAGTCTCGCATAAGCGTACGCGTAATGTCGGTCCGAGTCGCTTCATCCAAAAATACCGCCAAACCAAAGTATGACATGCTGGTAAGCAGTATGACTTATATCGCCCACAACTCACTTGTGTTCTACTCGTGCATATGACATCTATGCATAAAACCTGGCTCGGATGCCACTGTTGGGGAATGTAGTAATTTCAAAAAAATTCCTACGCACATGCAAGATCATGGTGATGCATAGCAACGAGAGGGGAGAGTGTTGTCCACGTACCCTCGTAGACCAAAAGTGGAAGCGTTAGCACAACTCGGTTGATGTAATCGTACGTCTTCACGATCCGACCGATCAAGTACCGAACGTACGGCACCTCCGAGTTCAGCACACGTTCAGCCCAACGACGTCCCTCGAACTCCGATCTAGCCGAGTGTTGAGGGAGAGTTTCGTCAGCACGACGGCGTGGTGACGATGTTGTTGTTCTACCAACGCAGGGCTTCGCCTAAGCACCACTACAGTAATATTGATGTGGACTATGGTGGAGGGGGGCACCGCACACGGCTAAAAGATCAAACGATCAATTTGCATATTTATAACCTTGATTCTTTCGAATTGTCCAATGCTATCCATGGACAGCCCAAGTATGTGTAGATTGGGTTCGTTTTCCCATATGCTTTGCTCCGGATCCGACGCATAAATTTCGTCAGTGCCTCCCCTGTTGTTCTCCGGGTACACATCCTCTCTGTTTATTGCAGAGACGTGTATCAGGAGAACAGCGGGGAGGTGCTGCCGAAATTTTGCGTCGGATCCGGAGCATAGCATGGGAAAATGAACGCAATCTACACATACACGTGTGGGATTAGGACCCATCATTACCTATTAGAGTGTAGGTTGCATGGACGTAATAAAATTGACAAAGTAGATCAACTGATGAATATATACATGGTGAATTACATATATAATTGTTGTGTGTCCAGTAGCTCTGAAAGTCAAGATGAGTGATCGTGCGTGGATGTATACCGGTCACACTGGTCAGAACAAATGGAGCGTTGAATGGTTCACAAAAACCAAGGGGTTTGTGCAAGCCGCATTTGCAAATGGCCAAAAGAAAACCTGGTGCCCCTGTTTCCGGTGCGGCAATTGGGAAAAGAATACAGAGGCTGAAATGGGAAAACACCTGCAGAAGAGTGGTTTTACGCCCGATTATACGGTGTGGACATTTCATGGTGAGTCTGCCCAACGTGACCGAGCTGATGTGGATCATCGTCGCACCGACGAGCATGGTACCGGGATGGAAAACATGGTGCAAGACTATGATGATGCTCGGGATTCGGACAAGGAGATGGAGGAATCTGCAAAGGCCTTCAATGAAATGTTGGAGTCTTCAAAACGTCCGCTCCACGAGCACACTAAGCTTTGTCAGTTGGATGCCATCTCACAAGTAATGGCTCTGAAGGCTTAGTTCAACTTGGGCAGAGAATGCTATGACGCAATTATGACAGTATTTGGACGCTTTCTACCCAAAGGCCATGTAATGCTTGCAAACCTGTACCAATCGGACAAAATCCTCCGTGCACTGAAGATGCCCTATGAGAAGATACATGCCTGTGAGAAAGGATGTGCCTTATTTAGGCTTGACTATGCGGACTTGAACTATTGTCCCATTTGCAAGTCTTCCAGGTATATTGTGGTAGACAACGGTATGGGTGAGAAGACACAGACCAAAATCCCCGTTAGTGTTCTTCGGTATATGCCAATCGTACCAAGACTTCAACGTCTTTTCATGGTCGAAGAGACGGCCAGACAGATGACATGGCACAAAACAGGCAAAAGAACCGAACTAGATGCATATGGGAATCTGATGATGGTACACACATCGGATGGTGTTGCGTGGAAAAAGTTTGATGAATTACATGCTGACAAAGCGGCAGATCCGAGGCATCCTCGAGTCGGCATCAGCACGGATGGGTTCAGTGTGTTTGGTATGACGGCATCCCAATACAGTTGTTGGCCCGTATTTGTCTTTCCACTCAATCTCCCCCCCCCCGGACAGATTTTGCAAAGAAAGAACATTTTCCTGATGTTGATAATTCCAGGACCCAACTATCTGGGGAAAAATATGAATGTGTACATGTAGCCGCTTAAGGACGAATTGCAAGAAGCCTGGGATAATGGGTTCAAGACATACGACGCCTTTAGCAAACGGAACTTCATAATGCGTGTCTGGTACATGTACTCGACGCATGACTTGCCGGCGTATGCGCTATTCATTGGCTGGTGTGTGCATGGAAGGTTCCCGTGCCCCACATGCAAGGGAGCTCTTGAGTTCCGTTGGCTTCAGGCCGGTCACAAGTTTTCTTGCTTCGACATGCATAGACAGTTCCTGGATCCTCGCCATAAGTTCAGGAAAGACAAGAAGAACTTCATCAGGGGTAGAGTTGTCAAAAACTTTGCACCACCTGCATTGACAGGCCAACAGACCCTGGATCAGTTAAACGCTCTCGAGCCAGATCCACAACGTCCAGGGTACTTCAAGGGGTATAATACTAAGCACGCGTGGACTCACAAAACATGCTTATGGGATCTGCCTTACTTCAAAGACCTCCTTTGCCCACACAACATCAACGTGATGCACACTGAGAAGAATATCACCGAGGCACTTTTTGGTACATTATTCGGCATAGATGGGAAGTCAAAGGATAATACTAAGGCTAGAGTCGATCTGGAGGCGCTATGTGATAGGCCGTTACAAAACATGAAAGAACCGAAAGGAAAGCAGAACTGGATGAAGCCAAAGGCATGGTTCAATCTTGGAAGGCCAGCTATGAGGGAAATTCTCTTGTGGGTGCAAAAGCAGTTGATGTTCCTCGATGGGTATGCAGCGAATCTAAAGAGGGGAGCGAATCTTGATAAACTGAAGATATTTGGTCTCAAGAGTCATGATTGGCACATATGGATTGAGCAGGTAATGCCAGTGATGTTGCGTGGCTTCATCCCTGAGGATGAATGGCTAGTACTGGCAGAACTCAGCTATTTCTTCCGTGTTCTTTGTGCAAAAGAACTATCGCCTGGCGTGCTAGAAGAAATGGAAGAGTTGGCGCCGGAGTTGATATGCAAGTTAGAGAAGATCTTTCCACCGGGCTTCTTTAATCCAATGCAGCATTTGATTTTGCATCTCCCGACCGAGGCAAGATTGGGGGGGCCCGTGCAAAATCGTTGGTGCTACCCAACTGAGAGGATGCAGAAGACGCTTCGAGAAAAATGTAAAAATAAATGTAGAATTGAAGCATCGATGGCTGAGGCATTCATCACAGAGGAGGCAGCAAACTTCGTAACAGCGCACTACGAAGCCAAAAATCGTCATTTGCATAATCTGAAGCCTCGGTACAATGCTGACGAGCCTAAAAAGGGTGGATCCAACCTCAGCCTATTCAAAGGGAATCTCGCACCAGCTAGTGTTTCACATCTAGTATCTTTGGATAACGAAGAATGGCGGACCTTTTCGTTGTATATCTTCAACAACCTGATAGAAGTGCGGCCATACATCGAGTAAGTTCTCGGTACATTGTTTCGCAACTTCTATTTCCTTTGAACTGCTCTTATTCCTGGATATGTCATACAGTCGATACGTCGCCATATTCTCTTATGGAGCGGAGATCCAAAAGGATTCCGTCGAAGAGTATGAGCTTCTCGCAAAGCAAGGAGGCGGCTATCCCGGTTTCATCTCTTGGTTCAAACAAACGGTAATTTCTATTAGACAATTTCATTTCATTCGCTAATTTGTGCATAATGCAACAATCCTTTCATATTAAACTTGTAGGCTAATTCAGAGTCTATGGACGCCGGATTGAGACAAGTCGCTAATGGTTTTGACTATAAGGTCCGTTCATTTGACAAGTACGACATCAACGGGTATCGCTTTCGTACCTATGGCAAAGAGCTATCTATGGCCGACCGAAAGTCTACAAATTGTTGTGTATCTGCCATCAGCGAAGGAGGTACCGAGTATTATGGGAGAGTTGAAGCAATTTATGAACTTCTGTTCTATGGTGAAAACCCACCGAATGTCGTAGTGTTCAAATGTTATTGGTTTCAGCTGAAGGAGACTAGAAGGACTCATGAACATATAGGGCTAGTTGAAATCAACCAAAGCACCCATTTAGATGTTCTTGATGTCTATATTACGGCTCAACAGGCGACCCAAGTATTCTATCTACCGTGGGCCTGCCAAACTAATCCAAATCTAAAAGGTTGGGATGTCGTTTATGAAGTGCCGCCACGTGCTAGACTTTCTCCCCCAAAGGAAGAGGATTATGAACCTCACATTAACCCAGACACATATGAAGGAGAATTCTCCCAAGAGACATGTCTTTCCAAAAAGCGTTTCAAGAACCGCTATACTTCACCCCAAAACATTGAAGTAGATAGTGGCAATGAATCCGACATCACCCCAGAGGAGGAACAAGAAGAGCCGGAGCAAGAAGAGGTTACTGCTGCGGATGACCTGTCAATGCTTGACCGATTACGTCAAGGTGGCCTTGCACATGTTGATGCCAATGAACCCTATGATCCCATCATTGATTATAGTGATGATGATGATTATGCATTTATTGATGATACTAATCGACATTATTAGTAGTGTCAGGTATTCAATTTTTTATGTTGTACTTGATGATGATACACTTAAGTGATATACATATTATTATTCATGTCGGTACTTTTTTTATGTTGTACTAATTTTGTTTATTCTTTGTCATGGCAGGTGTTGAAAGATGGTGGGCGCTGGTCGGGAGCGCGCCGAGGCCCCTTCTTCGTCGGCGCGTGGTGCAAGGTCTTCCATTCCACACACACCTCTCCGCCGAGCGTTGTTGGACAGTATGGCGACACCGCCGGGCCCTTCTTCGTCGACCGCGGTGCCCAGCAGGGGACGAGGTAAGAAGAAGAGAGGAGGTGGAGCACGTGGTCGCGGGAGAGGAGGTAGGGTGACTCTTACGGCGCCTTCCTCGCCGCCGCCCCCAGTTGTTTCACCCGAGCACGTGACTGCTAGGTTGGACTCGTCTGAGGAGGAGGCTGCAAGGACTCCGGTCCACGAGCCTCCGGTCCACGGGTCTTCGGCCCACGAGCCTCGGGTCGACAGGCCTTCGACCCACGAGACTTGGGCCCACGAGATCCCGGAGGAGCACACATCTGGATGGGGTACCTGGTCGGGTCAGCCTGAGGAGCTGAGTGGCCACGCTGATGATGGCGGGGAGCCGAGTGGCCATGCTGATGATGGAGGGGAGCCGACTGATGAGGAGGGGGAGGAGGGGGGCAACGTCTACTAGCGTGGTGCTACACGACTACCGTCCGTGCCGGCGACCCGCGAGCAGAGGTGGTTGATTTTCCCTGATGGGGAGAGGTAAGTGCATTTAATCTTTTTGTACCTTCTGCATTCACGTTTCTTCAAATAACTGATGTGTTGGCCTTGTCATGCTGCAGGGGTTGGGACCACCATGAAAGTGTCCGCCGGCCCAGCTCCGTCCTTGGAGTTCTGATTCGGCAAAACTTCTCGGGGTTTGTCACGTTGCCTGATGAGGGTTGGCTTCCAGAGGTTGGATTGACTTGGGAGCACTACTTGGCTGCCCCGGCCCCGCCGGGTGAGATTATCGATGGTGTCTTGTGCAAGACGAGGGCAGACGTGTTGATCAGAAAGTTCTGGGTAATTGCTCCTTTACACAATTAAAAATCTTCAACTAGCTAGTTATTAATTGTACTAATCAATATTGTCTCATTTGATTGCAGACATTCTACAGGTGTGAGGAGGGATACGAGGAGGAGGCGGATCATGTTATCCACAAGGAGTGCAAGCGCCTACTTCAGAACTTACGGCATGAGGTTCGGGTGCAGGCTGTTTGAGACTACTACGTCGGGCATGGTATCAAGAAGCCCAAGCAGGAGTGCCGCGATAAGTTCTTGAGTAAGGAGAAGTACATGAAGGTAATTCTTAAGGCCTTGTACTTACTTCCTTCATTTAGTAATTCATAGCCGTAGTGCTCAAGTTTCTATTTGCTAACTTAGGCCCCTCCGAGATGGTGTGCGGATCGGATGGATTGTTGGGAGGTGTTGGTCAACGCGTCGTGCTCAAAAGAATGGCTGGCCACCCACAAAGAGGCCATGGACAAACGTGCCCAAATGGAAGGTGTGCCACACCACCAAGGCAGCTCCAACTTATTTCAGTACGGCGGAACTGGGTATGTGGTTTGCTTCATGATTCATGCAATTCATTCATCATGCTAGCTTTAGCCCTTTAATTACTAATTTACTTTGTTTCTCTCTTTCAGGCATGCTACAATAAGGCGGATAAGGTGCCAGAGGTGTACGACCTGTATGCCATGGCCCACACTGGCCCTTACAAGAAAGTGAAGGCATTCTCTGCGTCTGACCTCGATGATCCAAAGAACTTCACCAACATCTCCGCCCACGACAAGCTCGTGCAATATAGAGATCAGGGGAAGGCGAGGAAAGGGGAGGACTTTAACCCGAGCCAGGGTCCCATTGATACAGAGTTGCTGATGATATCTGGTGGCGGGAGGTCCCATGGATCCATAGCCATGGGAGATGGACTTATCCGTTGTCCTAGCACTCTCCCGGAGATCAAGGCGCGCCAGTTGAGCTCCGCTCCTGAGATAAGGCCTCATGAACGGCCAGTCCAGCTCGCCTTCAAGGTTAGTTATACATACTCAGCTATCTTTCTCCATTACATTGTGTGCGCTTCCATCAATGATTAAAAATGGTCATGTGAGTGGTGTTGCAGGCTGCTATACAGAGTGAGAGAGATAGAACGGAGAAACTTCTGGCGGAGGCGGCGGAGAGGCAGCGGGAGTTGGAGGAGAGGACGACAAAGATGTTGGAGGAGGAGAGGGCACAGAATGACATGCATGCAAGGGCCATGTACGAGCTCCTTGTGGTAAGTTTCTTCTGCAGATTACTTGCTAGTCTTAACATTTGAGTCTCATTACTAACTAGTATGACTCTGTTGTGAAAACCAAATGTGCAGTGTGTGTGCGATAAGTCCGGTCAGACCGCTTCGCCGATGCCAGTGATTGCTCCTGAGAGCACGGTGAGTTTAATTTGAATGGACATTACTTGCTAGTCTTAACATTTGAGTGTCATAATGCTAACGAGACATTGGAAATGATCTTTGGTGCAGCTTAACTCCAGAAACGCATCGCACGATCCTTCTCCAGCTACCGGCGTGAGCCAGCCCGCTCCTTCTCCAGCTACCGGCGCGAGCCAGCCCGCTCCTACATCTCCGTGATCACGGTAAGTTTCTCTAGTGTTTTGCTTAACAAATGCATAAAGACCTATACTTAGCTTTATTTCCTCCAATATGCTTACCATAATGACCTAGAGTTAGCTTCTTTTCCTCCAAAATGACTTAATAAGCTTACTGACCTCATAAACCATCCATTCTACCTAAGTTAGCTCTAAAATGACTCATTTTACCTTAGTGAGCTTACAAGTGATCCAATTTATCCAAGTTAGCTCTAAAATGACCCATTTTACGCAGATTAGCTCCTAAATGATCCATTTTACCTACATTAGCTTTAAAATGACCCATTTCACCTAGGTTAGCTCCAAAATGACCCATTTCACCTAGGTTAGCTCCAAAATGACCCATTTCACCTAAGCTAGCTCAAAAACGATCCATTTTACCTTAGTTAGCTCAAAAACGTGGCATTTCACCTTAGTTAGCTCATAAAAGACCCATTTCAACTAAGTTAGCTCCAAAATGATCAATTTCACCTAGGTTAGCTCATAAACGACCCATTTCACCTAGGTTACCTCATAAACGACCCATTTGACCTAGGTTAGCTCATAAATGACCCATTTCACCTAGGTTAGCTCATAAACAACCTATTTCACCTAGGTTAGCTCATAAACTACCCATTTCACCTAGGTTAGCTCATAAACGATACATTTCACCTAAGTTAGCTAATATATGGCATATACTTCTTCTTCTAGTCTTCTTCTTCTATTCTTTTTCTTCTAGTCTAATTCTTCTTCTAGTCTTCTTTTTCTAACTTTCTTATTTGTCATTTTGCAGGTTTCATTCACTTCATGGAAGCCAGCTTCCTATGATGGATTGCTTGCTTTTTCCTTTTTTTCCTTTGATGCACTTCTTGTATTCTGCTCGCTTGCTATGATGAAACTTTGCATATTGTAATATGTATGGATCGATGGAACTATGTGCAACCTACTATGTATGTATGGATGGATATATATGTGCTGGATATTTATTATGTTGGATATATATGTGCTGGATATTTATGTGATGGATATATATGTGCTGTGAAATATTTGTTGTGATAATTGTTGGATATAAGAAAAACAGAACAAAAAAGAGGCAGTGCAGGCTCTTTGCCGTCCGCGGCAGACGGCAAAGACCCCTTTGCCATCGGTGGCAGACGGCAAAGGGGGCACATGGCGCCCACCTGTGCTTCCTGGGGATGGACCATTTGGCCAATTTGCCTACCGTGGCGGACGGCAAAGCCAAGCTGATGGCAAAGACTTTTCCTTTGTCGTCCGCCGGGCGGATGGCAAAAAAGAGCGGGCGCTGACGTATAGCTGACGTCATCTGGCGGACGGCAAACAGGCGCTCAAATTTGCCGTCCACTGGCGGACAGCAAAGGCCGCCGTTAGCCGCCTAACGGAGTGACGCTGGCGGACGTGCAACATTGTTCCGTGCCCCCTCTTTGCCGTCAGCCGCTGTAGGCAAAGGGCTCTTTGCCGTCCGCCATAAAAAGCCGACGGCAAAGGACCTGTTTGCCGACCCTATCTTTGCCGTCACTGTTTGCCGTCCGCCGCGGACGGCAAAGTGCTTTGCCGTCAGCCGTCCCTGCCTTTGCCGTCCGCCATGGCAGACGGCAAAGTACTAGATTCCTGTAGTGCCTGCCCTCGTATATAAAGGAGCAAGGGGGGTGCGGCCGGCCAGGGAGGAGGCGCGCCAGGAGGAGTCCTACTCCCATCGGGAGTAGGACTCCCCCGCTTCCTAGTTGGATTAGGACTTGGGAGGGGGGGAGTAGAGGAGAAGAAGGAAGGGGGGCGCCGCCCCCCTCTCCTTGTCCTATTCGGACCGGGGGAGGGGCGCGCGGCCCAGCCCTAGTCGCCTCTCCTCTCTTCCACCTAGGCCCACTAAGGCCCATTAAGTCCCCGGGGGGTTCCGGTAACCTCCCGGTACTCCGATTAATTCCCGATTTCACCCGGAACACTTCCGATATCCAAACATAGGCTTCCAATATATCAATCTTCATGTCTCGACCATTTCGAGACTCCTCGTCATGGCCGTGATCACATTTGGAACTCCGAACAACCTTCGGTACATCAAAACATATAAACTCATAATATAACTGTCATCGAAACATTAAGCGTGCGGACCCTACGGGTTCGAAAACTATGTAGACATGACCGAGACATGTCTCCGGTCAATAACCAATAGTGGAACCTGGATTCTCATATTGGCTCCCACATATTCTACGAAGATCTTTTATCAGCCAAACCGCATAACAACATACGTTGTTCCCTTTGTCATCGGTATGTTACTTGCCCGAGATTCAATCGTCGGTATCTCAATACCTAGTTCAATCTCGTTACCGGCAAGTATCTTTACTCGTTCCGTAATACATCATCCCGCAACTAACTCATTAGTTGCAATGCTTGCAAGGCTTAAGTGATGTGCATTACCGAGAGGGCCTAGAGATACCTCTCCGATAATCAGAGTGACAAATCCTAATCTCGAAATACGCCAACCCAACAAGTACCTTTGGAGACACCTGTAGAGCACCTTTATAATCACCCAGTTACGTTGTGACATTTGGTAGCACACAAAGTGTTCCTCCGATAAACGGGAGTTGCATAATCTCATAGTCATAGGAACATGTATAAGTCATGAAGAAAGCAATAGCAACATACTACACAATCGGGTGCTAAGCTAACGGAATGGGTCATGTCAATCACATCATTCTCCTAATGATGTGACCTCGTTAATCAAATGACAACTCATGTCCATGGTTAGGAAACATAACCATCTTTGATCAACGAGCTAGTCAAGTAGAGGCATACTAGTGACAACCTGTTTGTCTATGTATTCACACATGTATTATGTTTCCAGTTAATACAATTCTAGCATGAACAATAAACATTTATGATGATATAAGGAAATAAATAATAACTTTATTATTGCCTCTAGGGCATATTTCCTTCACTGGCTTATGGTTCCCTTGCAGCGAACGTTGGGTTGTTGGGTAGAGGAGTTACCCTCGGTGCTGTGGAGTATCAACACCACCCCTAACAGGTCTACAGGCTATACACCTTTCTTCATGGTTTATGGAGCGAAAGCAGTGTTGCCTAGTGACATCCGTCATGACTCGCCCCGTGTGGCGGCTTATGTTGAAGCTAACAATGAACAAGCCAGACAGGATGCACTTGACTTGTTAGATGAGGAAAGAGACTTAGCACCAGCTCGATCAGCAATTTATCAACAGGACCTGCGTCGTTATCACAGCCGCCAGGTGAAGTCCAGGACTTTTCAAGAAGGTGGCCTAGTGCTCCGGCTCATCCAGGATCTGTCTGGGAAGGACAATTTGTGGTCAGCAAGAACTTAAACAACGGGTCATATTACCTCATTGACGTTCGATAGCACAAAGACTCACGTAAGTCCGAAAGTGCTAGTGATCGACTAGAGGGTGGTGAATAGGCGATTTTTATGGAAGTATTCAAAGCATGGAAGTTTCAAAGACAAACGATAGAAATAAACCTATTACCATGCAGCGGGAGGTAGACTACACTAAGCAAGCCATAGTCAAGTATTCAACGAAGTGAAAGCACAACGACTAATAGCAGCTAGGCAGTATAGATCAGGTAGGAAGATAGTGTGAAGCCAATCAGAACAAGCGGTCACTCAGTGAAGACAAAAGATAATGCAATCATACAATGACTTCACCAGAGCCAACAGTAAGTAAAGGAATGGGAAGGATGAAACCAGTGACTCGTTGAAGACAATGATTTGTTGGACCAGTTCCAGTTGCTTTGACAACTGTACGTCTGGTTAGGGAGGCTGAGATTCAACTCAAAAGACCGTGTCTTCACCTTATTCCCCTTGAGCTAAGGACACCCAGTCCTCGCCCAATCACTCTGGTAAGTCTTCAAGGTAGACTTCCAAACCTTCACAGACTTCGTTCACCGGCGATCCACAATGACTCTTGGATGCTCAGAACGCGACGCCTAACCGGCTGGAGGATTCGTAGTCCTCAAGTGTAATAAGTCTTCAGATCACACAGACAGGAAGACTTAAGTGATGCCTAACACTCTTTGGCTCTGGGTGTTTAGGGCTTTATCCTTGCAAGGAATTCTCTCTCAAAGACTTCGAGGTGGGTTGCTCTCAAACGACAAAAGCCGTGCACTGACTCTGAGCAGCCACTGTTTATGGTTGTAGGGGGTGGGCTATTTATAGCCACTAGGCAACCCAACCTGATTTGTCCGAAATGACCCTGGGTCACTAAGGAACTGACACGTGTTCCAACGGTCTGATTTCAAACACACACGGCAACTTTACTTGGGCTACAAGCAAAGCTGACTTATCCAACTCTGAATAAGATTTTCTCTCATAGTCTTCACTCGAAGATATAGGATTTTGGTTAAGCATCACTTCAGTCATTCTGACTGGTTCTCTTGGACCCCACTTAACAGTACGGTGGTTCCTATGACTCAACAAAGAAGAAAAAGAATGACGAAACTTCTAAGTCTTCGCGCTCCATAGTCTTCACGCGATGTCTTCTCTTGTCATAGTATTCAATGTGAATGTCTTCACATACCACCTTTGACTTCAATGTCTTCATGCATTTTTCGGGGTCATCTCTGGTAGGAAAACCGAATCAATGAGGCACTTCTACCTGTGTTATCCTGCAATTCTCACAAACACATTAGTCCCTCAACTAGGTTTGTCGTCAATACTCCAAAACCAACTAGGGGTGGCACTATATGCACTTACAAAGTCGGAAGAGGAGACCCGCCGACCGTGGAACATTGCTCAACTTCGTCCATACTACACCTGAGCCATCGGCTCTCATCATGTACATACTTTGAGGTTGTATATACTATGATAAGTAATAAAGCAGGACCATCGGTCTCTTTTCTTTTCAAAGATTACGCATCTTTACTATTTTTACTACTATTTTCAAATGACTATTAAGGAGTTGATCATATTTGAATCAAGTCTAACCTTTTTTGGCCCGGCTTATGATCGTATTCGAATCTAGCTGCAAACTATCAAGGTCACTTGGGGGCTTCCTGTTCAAACATAGGTCATATTCGAACCAAAGAGAACATAGCTGTCGTAACCCTCTTGATCGGCTCAAAGCCAAACTCACTAGGGGGCTTCTTGATCATATTCGAATCACAGCTTAACCCCTTTTGGGTCCGACTTGGGATCGTATTCGAATCAGGGTCATTAAAAACCTCTCAAGGTCATTTGGGGGCTTCCTCCTCAAACATAGGTCGTATTCGAACCAAAGAGAAGATAGTTGTCGGTACCCTCTTGATCGGCGCAACGCCAAAGCCACTGGGGGCTATATGATCGTATTCGAATCTTAGCTTAACCCCTTTGGTCCGGTTTACTGATCTTATTCGAATCAGAAAACCCCCAACCTTTAGTTACAAGGCTAATTTTGTTTACCACCTGTTATTTGTCTTATTGGTTTTTTGTCTCACTTTCAAAAATAATCAATCATGGTCATTTCACTGGCTTGACTATTTGACAACAAGCCGCCAGGGCATGATAATCATTAGGTATTCAGAAGCATTGTGTCAGGACCCCGACTCGATGTCACATCAATATAGCCTGTAGCACCTCATATCACTTTGCGGCCTCATGCACGGTATCCCCACGGGTGTCGCCTTACCTTTGCCCGGGACCGTTTGCGCCTTTTGGCTCACATATATGATAGTGTCGCTAGCATCCATATGATAAGGAGCCCGGGCTGACATGACTAGTCGTAAACCCAAAGTGGCACAGACTTACAGGGACAGGCATTCATGACCCAGCCACGAACGTGTCGATCAACAGCAAGTGGGTCCGGGCTGTAGCACTGGCTAGCAGGACTCCGGTAAACCGGGCTGTAGCGGGCTAATAGGACTCTGGTACTCAATGCGTGACATTTCCCCGAAGGGACAGACATCGGAACGAGGAAGGACACATGCCGGCCAGCCTAAGTGTTCCAGAGCAGTAGCAAGCTACCATGGCTCAGCGGTAACACTAGGAGACATTTCCCGGTAAGAGAGGCTACTAAAGATAAACAACTAGATAGTCAGATCCCACACATACCAAGCATTTCAAACATACACACAATATGCTCGATATGTGCAAATACAACGAAGCATCACAACATGACTCTACGACACAAGTACTTTATTTAAGGCTCAGAGAGCCATACATAACATACACAAAGGTACGGGTCACACGACCCAGCATTCAAGTCATACAGTCATACAAACCTAGCAGCGGAAGTAACTTGTCCGAGTACAGACAACTTGTAAAATAAAAGAGGCTTGGAAAGCCTAGCTATACTACATGGTCCTTCACAAGCTCAGGATCTCCACCTGGGCCTTTAGCCTACTCGTTGATGTCAACGTCTACGTAGAACCCATCAGAAGGGGTTGCAGCGTCTTCTGTAAAGTGTAAATTATAGCAACATGAGTACAAAGGTACTCAGCAAGACTTACATTAGATCCTACATACATGCATATTATCAAGAAAGGTTGGTGGAGTTATTGCAGCAAGCCAGCTTTGACTCTTGGCTAGGCTAACCTACGAGACTCCAACTTGAAATGGTTTTGCGCACACGAGTCCATTACTCACCACTTCAATACACTACCGAGGATCCACCTCTGTCTCCCTACAGAAGAGCCATCCTCGGCACTCACACTTATCTTGAGGCTTTTATTAGTTTCCATTTACTTGTCTATGAACTGTATAGGCAACCAAGTAGTCCTTTACCGCGGACGCGGCTATTCGAATAGATCATGTTAACCCTGCAGGGGTGTACTTCTTCATACACGCTCTCACCACTTACCGTCGTTTACACGACATGTACTCGGCAACCTTCAAGCGGAAGCCCAACGTGGGTGTCGGCCACGACCTACCTAACCACCTAAGCCTCCAGTCCAGGTTTATCACCTATCCAGGTTCCATCCGCAGGGAGTCGGGCCGAGGTTTCCCATACGGCCCCGAACGATGTGAACAGGGTTCCCGAGATACCTAACGGGTATTCGGTACACCCGGCCATGTACCTACCGCATCACAGCCCACCCCTACGGTCAGCGCTGTCCACGGCCTCCAGTAGGCTACAAACACCAGAAACTACTTGCAACTCCTGGACGGAGAACTAGGGTGAATAAGAAGCCGAGAGGGTCCATTGGTTTCGGGCCCAATGCATGGTAGTAGCTGGTTCTTAAATCACACATACAGATCTCAGTGCTTAAGGTCGGCTTCAATGAAACAATCCACCATGTACTCCTACATGGCCTCTCATCGACACCTTTACCAAATCGTGTTCACCACACCACTCTCATTACCGGCATAATCATTTCACTCTAGCCCATCACCCAGATGAACCAGACCTGACACGACTCTAAGCATAGCAGGCATAGCAAGGTAGGAACAACACATACATATGGCTCAATCAACTCCTACACATGCTAGTGGGTTTCATCTAGTTACTATGGCAATGACAGGTTATGCAGAGGAAATGGGTTCAACTACCGTAGCACACAGCAGTTTGAAACGCGTTGTCTTAATGCAGTAAAAGAGAGCAGAAGCGAGAACATGGGATTGTATCGATATGATCAAATGGTTGGTTGCTTGCCTGATGGTTCGATGCACTGATACGGTTCTTTGTTAGGGTAATCACGGTACTCCTTGGAGGCAGATCCTGCCGCAAAGAACACCGATACACAACCATCACCAAACAATGTGCAACAATATGATGCATGCATGAAACATGGCAATATGAGTGTGTTGGGATAATGCAACTAAGACCAGAAGGGTTTGAACCAATTTGAATCAAAGATTCACATTTCAAACTCAACCATGGCCTTTTAGAGCGCTTTTCCTTGTTCTGCATTAAACATCAAGTTAACTTGCTTAGTCATGCATGAAAATAGTACAGATGGATAGATTGGATTTTTCTGATCATTTTTCATATATAATTTGTCTGATTTGGAGTTACAGAATAAAAGTTATGAATTTTTGAAGTTTAAATTATATTCTGGAATTTCCTGATTTAATTTAAATCCAGAAATATATATATTGCGCCAGCATGACGTCAGCACGACGTCAGCGGTCAACTGCGGCTGGCTGGGGTCAAACCTGACGTGTGGGGTCCACACGTCAGTGACAGGGGGGTTTAACAGAGGTTAGTTTAATCCTAATTAAGAGTTAGTGGCGCTGGGGCCCACTGGTTAGTGTCAGGGTTAATTAACAGAGGTTGATTAAGTTTAAACTAATTCTAACCCAAATTAGCAGGGACGGGCCCCACCTGTCATTGAGCCAGGGGAGGTCAAACCCCCTGGTCAACCGGGGCTAACACGCCGGCATTTAGCCGCCGGCGGCAGCAAACGCGGCGGAGGGCGTGGGATTTCCACTCCGGCGCCCAATCGAGCAGCGGAAGGCACGCGCGGGAAGCTGGGGCTCGCGCGCACCCACTGGTGCCCTCCGTTTCACCGGAGATGGCTTAGATCGACGGCGGCGACCACTTGGGCGGCGGCCGGAGTTCGGGCGCAAGCGGGATCGGGCTGCGGGGCACTGGGAGGCCACCTGAGGGGCTCGGCGGCACCCTCGTGGCACCGGGAGCACGATGGAAGGCTCGGTTTGGGCGGAGGCGGACCGAGACGGTGACGGCGACATGGACGGCGGCGAGAGGCTTCGGCCGTGGTGGGGAGGAGGGCTACGGTGAGGGAACGAGGGGGAGAAGAGAGGGGAAACGGAGAGGGGCTCACAGCGAGACCAGCGAGCGCGAGGGCGAGGTCGGGGATGCCCGGTAGCTCCCGAATCGATGGCGAGTACCCACGGCGGCCGGAGGCGAGGATGGCGACGGTGATGGCTCCACGGGGTGCTCCGTCTTGCGTAGCTCGACGAGGAGGTAGAGGGGGTCGCGGCGGAGCTGGGGAGCGTGTCGGGGAGGCGAGGGGAGGCCGGTGGCGGCGGCTATGGCGAACGGCGGCGATGGGTGCGTTCGGACACGGGAGAGAGAGAG